>NW_027657420.1:0-28978 GCF_964235325.1 Thermobia domestica | reverse complement strand
GAATGCTGAGTTGAATTCCGGACTTCTCGATAGAAGCGCAAAAGCTCCAGTCAATCATGTTTGTTGTGCAGTTGTATTTATCTTAACTTAAATATATTCCGTAGTCCTTTTTTGTGTGTGTTGGTGGGGTGGGAAGAGTTCCATAATGATATGAAGGGTGTGAGCCAAGAACATGGTAACTAACAAATTTTCAATTACTGAGTTACGCAGCATCAGATAGGCAGCAACGCATACCGCTTCGTTTAATCCCTCATGTATAGACTTATGTGAAAAATCAGCTTTCCGACTTTCAAAATGGATTGTGCAGCAGAAAATTTCTAATTTCTTAAAATAGTAAAATTATGGGTTACCATGTTCTTATCTCACACCCTTCATGTTCAATCCCTCTTGTTAAAAATACAGACAACTTGAGGACTGAATAAACCGTGATGGTGCTTATATAAAACTGTAGAATTTCAAGAATATACAAAACCAAAAGCTCTAGGTGTGCAGCCTTTAAGGGTATCATATAAATCTAAGTATTTTTCTTATGTTTTATTTTAATTTTATTTTGTTCCAAAAAGAGGGTATGGAATATTTTGAAGTAAAAATACTACATAGAATTTTGCTACTTATTTGAGTATTTTTTTAAAAGAAGTATTTACTTTTAGGGTTGGCTGGTTTACACCAGCTGTTTTTCTTCTTTTTTTAAAATAAACAACTGGTTTAAACCGAAAAAAAAATAAAAGGTACGAAAAATGCGAATCGTGTGAACTTCATGGTGACGTTTCCATACATCAAACCATCTGCATTAGTTTTATTTCCTTTTCACCTTTTAATCAAGGTGTCCCATGTTCAGTTCTCGGTCGAACCACAACCCTTCTTTCATGCGTAAACAAAGTAGCGGTTCGGATGTCACTTTAAGCGAAAGTCTTCTCCTTGATAACCTCGGTATTACGTAAGGATGTTAAGCCTGAACATACGAAACGAAACTAAATTGTATATTTCTGCATGCCTGAATGCCTGTTGTTTTATAAAGAAGCCAAAGTTGCTTAAATATACTGATATAAATTGACAAAATTTATCGATTGCCTACGTAGCTTCCAACATTAGCTTGGATTGGACTTTCAATGATATGTACGCACTAAATTTTTATTTTAATACCTCAGTTTTAGCGTACTGATTATGATACGTTGACCTTTAAATTTTACATGCAAAGCAATAACAGGATTTTTTCCGTTATTGTTTTACATTTAGAGTAATGACGGGATTTTCCCGATGGCTAGGGCGGGAGTTTCTCAGTTTAAGGAATTTACTGACCGGACTTATTTAAGCTTATGAGACCTCTTCCAGCATAACCCCGTTGTTGCATAATAACACCAAGGCGAAACAAACTTATTTCTGTCAATATGTAATATAAATACATAAAGCAAAATATCTAAACCCCAAAAAACCTGGTTTAAACCAAAAAAGCCTAGTTTAAACTCCCCCCAAAAAACGGGGGTTTTGGCATTTTCAAAAACAACCATGGCTCTTGCCAACCCTGCTTACTTTTGTATGTAGGAGGTTAAAAAAATCTTATTATATACATTGGTTAATCCTTTGGAATTCATAATGTAAATATGTTGAGAAGTAAAACTGTTTGAAATATCTTTTCGAAATTCATGGTTTATTTTCGAGGTATTATATTATTATCGGCATCAACCACTAATTAAATGACTTTTTGTGTTGTAGAGAAGCGAAACAAAATCTGGTTTATCAATTTAAAGCAGAATTTTCAAAAAAGCCCAAAATTTCCCAAGCAAAAAAGCGAAGCAGAAAAAACCGAGTTTTTTTCCAAAAAAGTCGGGTTTTTTTCGAGCCCTTGCATCTCTACTATTTGTTCGTCAATATATTTGGAACAAATTGAAATAGGAGTTTATTTTTAGAGTAAGAATATAGCTTTAAGCCATCTCAATGGATGGCATTCAGTTCTTTAGATTGATGCCGATGTCCTTTGAGTGATAAGACAGTAACGCAAGGATAGCGACTATCGAATAGTGAAGCAACGTTTTTGATGCAAAGCTATTTGAACCCTACCCGGTTGAACAAATGCTGTCGACGTTCCACCAAGATATTCGTTCGGCTGTAATATGATTTCTACCTATGAAGGACCCTAAAGAATGGTACTTATTGGAAATAGGCAGCAACATTAGATGAGGAAACATCGTGTGCCACCATCAGACTGGACACATTACAGGAAGTAGTCAATGCATCACTTCGGCAACATCACTACCTTTTGAATGCTGATGATGGACACTTTGAACACCTACAGTTGATTCAAATTCAAAAAATATATATTATTCATATTAAAGCAGTGGTTACAATTTTGGCTAAACGTTTCTAATATAATGTGTGTATAATTCCCCTGTAGTTTCTATAAACAATTCAGATGCTACTAAGTAATTAATTTACATACACACTACATGGTAAAGAAAAACGATGGTTTCTTTTATAGTTGTAGGGGATAGATCGCACATAGTGTCTTAGGAAAAAGGAAAATATCATTGACCGCATAGATGTCGGATGTCAAGCATCATTACAGAAGCTGCCTTCCGCTTCTTCGCATCTCTACGGAAACAGTCACATTTGGTGGAAGGAGAAACGAGCTACGGATCTTTTTCTCTTCCAACTCCATTAGCCAGAGTTCATCGTTGGCGAACTATCAGAGAAGAGAAAGGGGAAGGTCCGTGGGAAGCCGTTAAGCTTGGAAATAAAAGGAAACGCAATACACAAAGCACAGAGGCAAACCTTTTCCAACAGAAATCAACTCGATCTTGCAGGACGTTGGTTTGGCCACCTAACTCACTCAAAATGTTCTGCCAAAAAGAATTATGGTAATCAAGGCTTTGAGGATTGTTAGAATGTCTCCACACACTTAACATCGCTCTTCTGGGTGTTTTGCATAACGATCAACAAATTGATTTGATGCACGACTTGTAAAAAGAGAAAATGTAATTGAATTCATTAATATTGAATTTTCGAAGCTCGTATTTAATGCAATTTTCAATTACTAATAAGGTATTTTTGAAAGATTAATATGAATTTTAATGTTTGTATAATATAATTGCATGTAAATAATATATGGTTTATTAAAAATACAGCATACATAAAAGTAATCCATTAACTGAAGCTAATACAGACGCATTTGTTAAAAAAGAAGAAGATTAAAATCAATAAAAACGTATTGAAATAACTTCATGAGACAAAGTTTGTAACAGAAAAATAACATTTTTTTTTTATTTCTTGAAACATGGATCATCATTAATGCCTCTAAGATTCTGCTTACAATTGTGGTAGATCACTTATCTTGGAAAGCCCTTTTAATTTTTAGATTAGTAAATAGATTTGTACGATACAAGTATCGACAATAGAAATTATTTGACATATTCTGCAATACTAGTACTTCAACAGCATGGCCAACCCAATATAAAGTTTTTTTTTTTTCAAATGGCACTACGCTACTTGATTATGACAAACACATAAATCTCGCAACTTAGTAGCTCTTATTTGGCAGATGTGTACTTGAAGTATCTGTCATTATTGTTGTACAATTAACGTTACCTTCCATTCAATGAAATGAGCATAGTTAGTACGGTTGTTGGTTCTTTTAGGGGAAATTTGTTTGTGCTAAAGCACAATTCTATAGTAAGTATTGTACAGCACTATTCTCATTTTCAGTTATTTACACTCAGGTAGACTGAAATATAGTTTACTGCAAGAAGTAGCGACTTTTATATGCATATGCATAGAACTGTTAGCAAAAATGTAAACGGTAGAACATAGTAACTCCATGTTTTGAAATTCCATTCCCACAAGTAAGTAAAACGTCTGGTTTTATTGACTGGAACCTTAAGGATGTACACTCATGTCCAAAAATATTGCCGCATGTCTATAAATATGTTATTGTAAGAATATAATTGGATAACGAATTCGACCGGTATTTTTTATAATGTTAGTATGTAAGGCTTATATATATGAAGCCTTCTTAATTTTAATGTATTTTAGGTTATGTAGAACGAAATCAAATACATCTTCATTTCTTTAAGGAAGAAAATTGAGTTAATATTTTACTCCAACTTTTAACAGGAAATCCAAAAAGCTCAAATGTCATGTTCAGAACATTCGTGTCAGACTCCTGGATTATTTATTCAGCATTGATTTCATTTGTAAGTACACGTCAGGAGGGCGTAAAGATCTTGCAACATTAATTAGATGCGCGACTCACTCGTGCAAAGGAGGGGAGCAAACGTGACACGATTCTTATCATAAGTACGAGTTTCTGCTTCATACGCTAATGGAACGACACTTTTTCTCTTAGTGAACTTCCAAGATATGGAATTTAACAAGGTGAGCTTCCACCATTTCCGTTGCTTTTACCTAAATGTGAAACAATGTACATACTTAATTTACGAAGTTTACAAAGTTCTCCAACTAATAATTGAGTTTCTTTCCTTTTCTGTTCTTATATATATATATATATATATATATATATATATATATATATATATATATATATATATATATATATATATACTTCATATCTACAAATAAAAATCAGGAACTCACTTTTACTATATTTTGGCACATCTTATACAAAAAATTAGCATTCCTTAAAGTTATTACACAAATACGGACTTCTTATATAGGGTGAGTCAAAAATATTCGGTCACTATTTTAGTTTAAAAGCTGAAAAGGACATGTGAACCTGTTAATGCAAGATGATAGTAGTAGTAGCAAAGAAGAGTCGTAACTTGTAGAATACATGATGACCATTATCACCGTCTTGAATGCATTGAAATGGGAAGGGGACATGGCGCATATCAAGTAACACCTGCGCGAATGCAGAAGTCCAAAAGTATAATTGTGTCTTTCATATCTCATATGATTTGCACGTTATGAACACAAATATTTGAAAAGTCTCATTTTCTGATAGAATCTTTTACTTTTTCATGTAATCTAAAATGCTTCTGGCAAATGAACATAAGATGTAAATCATCTTAATTTCTGGAGAACTTAGTTCCAGAGACATTACAGAAGATTACAACTGACGGCGCCTAGACACACAAGTAGCGTATGTGATCGCCAAATTCCGAGAAACTGCCAATGTGTAGGATAGGACACGCAGTGGGAAACCGAGGACTGACACCAATGACAAGACCGGTTCTAGCGTCGTTTATGAAAGCAGTACTTGTGTATCACTAACAAGTGGTATTAGTCAATCCTGAGTTGTTCAATTACTGCACACCAATCTCTGGTAGCCTTATAAGTTGCTGGTTGCCTTGTAAACTAAATGAGGATGATACAGATTGACGGGTAGAGATCTGTACGTGGGCTAGGAACCAAGTAATCTGGATTCCTGGATTATATGCTGCATACCGTTCAACGAAACGGTCTACCTGTTTGAAGGGGGAGGTCAATCGGCGTAATTGTCGATACTGTTATGATAGTAATCTAAATTGGGTTGATCCGAATGAGGATCATAATCCTCCAAAGGTAATGTTGTCGTGTGGAATGTGGGACATACAAAATTGGACTATTTTTTTTTTCATTCACACTACCTTAATGGAGCAACAGTATCTGACGTTCCTGCAGGAGCATGTCTTTTCTTTCTTTATGAACGCAGACGGCAACATTGCTTCTTATTTCCAACATGATGGGACCCTCCCTACTGTGGCGTTAGTGTCTGTCAATGAAATGGTGCATGAATCCCACGTAAGTAGTTTGGGTTCCCGTGGTACCATTGAATGTTAGCCATAACCGCATACCAGTCGATTTCTATCTGTGAGACCACCTGAAGCAGATGGAGTATGCTGAAAAAACCCTTTACTCTAACTCAAATATATACATCTTATCCATTAAAAAAAAAAAAAGAATACCTCATGTCGTACTGGAAAGCTGAGGAATGAAATATTCATTTGCGAAATATGAAGACATTCACCTAAATAGTTTCTGTGAAAATTAACTGTACGTAAAACTATCTTTTAAGAGTCTATTATGGGTTGTTTTCAATGGGAGTGACTTATGAGAGGTTAAAATAATTAAATTCCAATTTTTGAACTACGAACAACATGGTTAGAGCCAATCTCAAGATAAATACGTGAGGTACTCATAGGCATAAAAATCATAAATTTCATTTTTATACTTTTTGTCCAATATATAATGGTCTTTAATTCATATCTGAACATCATTTATTCCATTTTCATTTCACAATGAACTGATTTTGAACTTTCTGCATAACTGAGGAAACGAAAGCGTGCACACCATATTTCACACGTTTACATAGTAATTGAAAACATACCACTAGAAGGCCGGTGTCCCGACAAAACGTACCAGCGACAAAACGTACCACTTGAATTTTCGCGACAAATCGTACCACTTTTGACGACCTGTCATAAATGACAACCTGTCATGGATTAATTAAAGCATTTCTGATATTTATTCCACGACAAAACGTACCACTTACATAAATTACAACCTGTCTTGGACTAATTAAAACATTTTGGATATTTAATCCGCGACAAAACGTACCACTTCAAGCTTTTTTTTTTCCAGCGTGTTCACAGATTATTCTCCAGATCGAACAAACTTCTCTTAAAGGTTCTGTACGTGACAAACGTAACATTTAACACGTTTATCAGCGAGTAAGAGAACACGAGTCTTCCAAAATACATTAGACCAATGTGGGTGTTTACATATGTAACAAAAAAGAACTAATGTTAAGAAATGAAATCTTTAAGTTTTACGTCCCACGGTTATGCCGGTTAGGCTAAAGGAGACGGTGATGATGAGAGATGAGTGAAATGGTGGAATGAATAAAGTGGGAGGAAACGGGAGAACCCCGAGAAAACCCACGAGCACGGTGTTTGTCCACCACAAAGTTCACACGGCGCGAGCTAGGATCGAACCAGGGACCCCAAGCACCGGAGGTGAACGCTCTACCACTGAGCCACCGCGCCCCCTAATGTTAAGAAACTAGGCTACTTCCTCATGAACAGGTAAAACAACGGCAGTATATGGTTGAGAAGAACAGACAGGTAATGTATCGAGTTGTCAAAGTGCAGAAACTCATTGATAAAAGAGGGCTCATTTACAGAGGAAATGTAGCAGCCTATAAACTGAAAGACACAGCTATAGATCATGGAAAATTTTTGGATATTATTCCTTTCTTAAGCAAATTTGATCTTCCCCTTAAAAGTAATTTAGATAAGGTCACCGAGAAGAGTCATATACGAGGAAGTAAGCAGGATAGTGGTCGCATAATTTTTACTAAACACGGTGAATTGTTTTGAATGCTATCAACACACTTATCAGAGAAGATATTTCGAAAGAAGTCTCTCAAGCTTCAATATTTACTGTTCTATTAGACACTACTCAAGATATAGTAGTTTCAGGCCAGTGCTCTGTTGTTTTACGGGATGTTGTTAAAATGGTTGTTAAACAAAGTATTGTTGTCATTGTAAAATGCATATCTACCACAGGCCAGTGTCCTTGCGGTTTACTGCTGGAAATTCTGCAGAAGTTGAACTTTGATATTAAGAAGTGTATTGGAAATTCAACCGATGGCTCAAGTAACATGCAAGGACAATATTCGGATTTTTTCAATTCACCTATGATCAGTTACACGTGTGATTCAGTTGATTTTGAGTTTAACGTGCCTTTTAGCAGTGAGGTTATATGAGACGGGACATACTGATTTACGGGAAATCCGAAGCACATGAGCTCCCGCCAGGAATCGAACCCAGGTCTCCCACGACAAAGGCGCATACGCTAACCGCTTAACAACTAAGAAACTCAGTTACACGTAGAGATGCAAAAAAGCCGGCTTTTTTGAATCGATGGTTTTTTGCACATAAAAAGCCGGTTTTTTGGGAAAAAAACGAGAATTTTGGAAATTTTGGCTTTTTTCATTTTCACGATTTTTCTATTCGAATAGCTTTCTTATAGTGTACTCTAAAGTTAAATAAGATTTCATGACCTAAATACCATATTTCGCTCTGGAATTCACCATCATGATGGATGGAGCACATGTTTTATGAATTAAAGCAAACATACAGTACGTAGTATTTGAGGGCAATTGCAGAGGATATTTAACTTTATTTTAACTTCTGAGTTATCGACATTTTTTCTTCTCTACGTCATTTCTTTTTCAGTCATCCGTGTTCCATTTTCTTAGAGATTAGCAGGCCTACCCTAGCTCCTAGCACATAAGTTAATCTTATATTTTTCAATATATCCGTCAGAGCGTACGTTTGTCAGTACATCTGTCAGAGCGTACTTCCACATTTTTGTTATACTGTAGCTGTGCAATGATTTCTCAGCACCAATCTGTTCAACTTTTAACCTTATTTTGGCCGATATATATATACTTATATGCAGTCCTATCAAGTGGTACGTTTTGTCGCCTGTCATTATTTGATGGCTGGTTGGAAGACTCTTCGCAAGTAGCCCTCCAGTCAAGTGGTACGTTTTGTCGCTTGTCATTATTTAAAGTGTTTTTAGAAAACCCTTCACAAGCAGCCCTCAGGGTAAGTGGTACGTTTTTTTGGTGGTACGTTTTGTCGCTAGTACGTTTTGTCGCGTATTCTAGAAGGCCATATCAAGATTGATCCCGGCCCGATGAGTCCGGTTGAGCTCGTAAGCTACGTACACTCATGTCCAAAATTATTGTCGCATATCTATAACTGTCTTCTTGCAAGGTATTTTTAATACTGATACTATGTGTAAAATCGGGAAATGTATATTTGTGGTAAATTTCATGGGAAAAGAATTATAAATTCGAAAATTATATTGAGTAAAATAAAATGTTGCTAAATGGAGAAGAAAATTTTATTTTCGTTTTATTTTTCTTATTTACTACTCTTTTGACATGAAATTTGCCACGCACCTGTCTTTGCCGATTATACACATACTAACATTATAAGAAATGCCGGGCGAATTCGTTATCAAATTATATTCTAGAGCAACATATTTATAGACATGCGACAATAATTTTGGACATGAGTGTACATAGTGTTCTCTATTTTTTTTCTTTCTTTTAGATATAGACCTTTAGGCGCTATGTCTACGATGTTCTTTAGAATCAGTATGCATCGAATGGCTCCATTCAGCAAGTTCGATCTTTACGTACTGGTCCACAAAGATAGCTTGTGAGTATGGAATAGCGATTAGAGTTCAAAGCAAACATATTTGAATAAATTCTTAATTTGATTTTCTTATAATAGTACATACGTACATCTGCGTCATACAATGTAAACTGTTCAAACTAAGAACAAACAAGAAATAACTCAAGTGCTTTACTCTACATGACGTTGAGCTAAATGTTTCATATAAATTCGCAAATATTAAGGCAATAAGCTACTAATTATTGCTTTGCCAATATTATAAGCATTCACAACTACTGCAAAAGTTATCGCTAAATATGTCATTCATCAATTTTTTAACTCTCCAACAACAATCCGCAACTAATTTCACTTTTGTTTAATCGAATTTTGTTTCAATTTATATTAAATCACATTTATACATCAAGTTGCCAATAAACACATAATCTATTTCAGAATATTTTGACTAATTGAAACCAGACAAAAAACAGTCATTTGAACTTTATTTATTTTTAATGAATTAGATCACTTTTATGAAAGTGTTCTCTAATATTAACGAAAAAGCTAGATGATGTATCTCACAAATGAATTATTATTATTATTATTATTATTATTATTATTATTAATAATAATAATAATAATAATAATAATAATAATAATAATAATAATAATAATAATAATAATAATAATAATAAACAGAAACTTCAAGTATATATTCTTGGTTTCTTAAGCTAAACATACCCCTTTCCGCTGGTGCAGCGGTTAACGCATACGCCCGTGGTGCAAGTTGCGCCTGGTCTCTGGTTAGCATCTTGGCGGGAGAGGGTTGTATTGCTTTTTATTCCATCTTAAACTGTAAGTCCAAATCTTATATAGCCTCGGAATTAAAAAGACACGTTACATTTTGACAAACAAACCAATTACACTAAACTTTTGTGTTAATCATTCAAGCAATTAAAAAGGAATTATAAATACTGGGGGGAAAGTCTCAAAAATGTGCGTGTATCTGCTGTTCCTTTTTCTTTTTCTTGAAGAACTACCCTTACTTTCCTATTTAAAGGTCACGTTCCTGCAGAAAAGTTTAATAAACTGACTTTAAGTAAAGATCTTACTTTACCAAAAGGAGATTCACATTCTGCTTAATTTAATTCCGCGCAGCTTTTTTAAAGAGGGAGCCGGTAATTAGGATTTTTTACAACAATACTGTACATGAAATGATGAAAATCATTGTCAAAAGTCTAAGAACACTGCTGATTTTTCAGAATTATATATATATATATATATATATATATATATATATATATATATATGTGTGTGTGTGTGTGTGTGTGTGTGGTGTATGTATTCATAGAAAACTCAGTTTGTTGAATTTATTCTGTAAAAAAATAAACAACAATGCTCATACACAGCACTCAGAACATATGGTGTTGTTTCCACGGATACGAATTTATTGAGTATGTTTGCGTTCAATGAAATGCAGACCATTAGCGTTGAAAAGATTTTTACAAATTAAAGGAACTTAATTAATTAGTGTAACCAACTTTCTTAAAGTTATGAAGAATCTCTGAAGAGTCTTGCAAAGACCTTCAATTTGCGTTGTCATCTATTTGCGGACTATTCTATCAAGTCCATCTTAGGGAAGCTGGGTGCGTAACAACTCCGGTGACTGTGACAACTATTCCAATTGTTGGTGACGTAACAGTCTTTTCTGCTATGCAGATAATTACTGCATAGTTTGGTAAAACCTTTGGGATGATAATTCTTTTGTAGTTCAAAGTTACTGTCTCAAAACCGCGTTCGTGATGGTATCGCATGCCTCACTTAAACCTTGCGAAGCACGTTTTTTTTTTTTTTTATTATTATTCCATTCATTCGAACTATATTACCAGTTTGGCACTGTAAAGCATCCCTAAACAGTGCCACTACTTTATCTGTACCTTATTGTTGGTATTACACGGTCGGGATGAAAGCACACTTCGGGACGACCACACACAAAGTTCTAGCATTGGAAAGTGAAAAGTTCGAAGTTATATACGTTGGTCAAGATTGTCCTCTTTCATTGCTCATAGTTCTAGTCTTCATTTTATTTTATCTTTTGACCAAGAAGTATATTTTTGTAATATTTTCTGCTTGAAAAAATGATTTCTTTACCGCAATACTACTCCTAAGTCCATGAATCTGAAGGCGCTGGGCCACCGTCCTATTTGATGTCGATTGGAAATGTATCTTTTATAGTTCTATTGGTCCTTCCAGAGCAATTAACGTCTATTCCGTTTGCTTGTTTTCTTCAGTGAACTTAACTCTCAAGATAAGTTGTTATTTTTGGACGATCAGTGCATTTCCGTGTAGTATTTACACCACTTTGTGACTATCTTATAAGAGTTCGACGCATTGCTCAGCCCCACACCTGAGCGATTTTTCGCAGAGAATGGTTCTCTTCCCTCAAAATAATCGCCTAAACACGTGCTTCAACTCTTAGATAACAGTTGCTCTTCCTCATTTTTTTCTTTTCTTTTTTTTTAGCATTTGCATGTTCTTCACACTGTTCAACTGGTCCACACGAATTAAAACAGCAAGATCACATAACACAGATTTGCACCCAATTTTGCACATATTACGACACGATTGAATAGTGCATACACAATTGTTCGTTCAAGTGAAGGGACAAATACTGACAAGGGTTCATACACACACCTGGGTGACGTTGGAAGCATGTATCATCAAACAAAGCGTGACATTAGTTGTCTGTTCATTAGTTATGTCTTCATGGCAAAGCAACTTTTCTCAATCAGTTTTTCTCGATACCAACAAGATCACGAATTTTCGTATCCTTATAGGAACAATGTTGCTTATTTTCCAAAACGTGTCCAATAAATATAGTTTTGATGGACACATTGTATTTTGTTTGGAAAATTCAGAAAAAAATTAATAGTGTGCTCAGATTTCTGATAATGAGTGCACATGTGAAATGAAAATTAGGTTTAAAGAGAAGTGAATCACTAAGATATAGAATAATAACAGTTTAAGTGAAGCATTTCATTTTCAAACATTTAAAATACTGATACTACTACTACTACTGCTACTACTACTACTACTACTACTGCTGCTACTACTACTACTACTAATAATAATAATAATAAAAAATATTAAAATGCTAGGTTTATATGTTTGTCTCTAATAATTTCGACAATGAGATCTCGAAAACCAGAAGTGCTAGAAATATGCTCTTTTCCCTGGTCGATTCCAAATTTTGTGTAGATTTTCCATTTTTAAGTGAATATATATATATATATATATATATATATATATATATATATATATATATATATATATATATATATATACACCGTGACCGTTACTTCTTTATTACATTGTTAAGGGTACACTGAAAGTGTTATTTTTTTTTAAAAAAGTAAAACATCGTATTCTATCAGTTATGCATTCCAACACCATATATTTGTATGCAGGGATTGTATATTTCTCAGGCGTGTGTTTCATGGACAAATAATGAACAACGGAGAATAACTATTCTCCAGGCTAAGATTATTCTTTATTGACTGGAGTGTTTTGGCCAATAAACACTATATAGCTATCACTGACATTAAAATTAATTATGTATGTAATGTATTTGCTTATTACATACTGCATGCAAGAAAAAAAAAGCACGGATCATACATGAAATAGAAACTGAAACCGGAAGTAGGTTTAATCTTGCAAACGGTGCGAGATATTGAAAAAAAAAATCTTCCCTTTACGTTAGAGCTTGCCGATTATTATTATTACTATTATTATTTTTTTAAATCAAGACGCCTTTCACTTATATCTTAAAGGGACATGTACAGATGTTGTGAGGAATGACAATGATACTCATGCTCATATGTGAATGATGCGTTGTGTAGAGAGCGCTGGTTCAGCTAGTAATAATAATAAGTTTACGTATGCCATTATCTAGGTATTATCGTAAAAAAATAAATAAAAATAAACCGAAACTGAAAGAGAGGAACAGTACACTTCTACGTAAAACATTATTGTTAATATCAAGAAGAAGTTCCTTTCGTTTATTATTCGCATTTAAAAAAATATATTATAAGAACTGTTAAGAATTGCTCATTCTATTTGAGAATGGCTAAATAAGTACTTGCACTGTTCTTCACTTCTCACCGATTCAAGTATGTAAACTTTGTTGGCTCCTGTTTATTCAAGTTAATTCTTTTTCTAGCTAGGAACTCTCTCGTGGCTATATGATTAGAATATGTATGCTCGATGCAGGAGATCTGGGTTCCATTTCCGGTGGAAGCTCACGTAGTTCTGATCAAACATTATACTGTAGGTTTACCTCTCATATAGGAATGCTGAAAAGGACGTTCAACCAACCAATTAATCATTCTAATTAAAGTATATTGTGGTTATTCTAGCAAAAATAGTTTGCTATTTGTTCCTAAGACTTATCACGATAAACGCAGAAAGATTGAGGAATTAAATTAAAGTACCTTTCTACCATTACAATACAAAAAAAGCAAAGAAATAACGAAAATAAAAGTAAATAAATAAAAATCATAGAAAAAGAACCCTTAGCTTTAACATTTTGGCTGGAAATGACATTTATATTTCCCCTCTTCGAATGGTATGGTGGTTCAAACATACAGCAACAAGCTATTCAGAAAGCTTCGAGAACAAACCGACACAGAGCAGTGAACTGTAAAGTTCAGATAACGAAGAACCGGAGATTTTGTACAGAAATGTCGCCCACTAAGATATGTGCTTCGCTCCGATTATTTGCCCCGAGAACTGAGCGAAACCACAAAGGAAACATATTTTACATATCTACAAATCAAGTTAATGAAAAAGATTTGTAAAGGAAAAGTTTCCCCCTCATTCTAAGAACCTAACAAGAAGTTTATTTTATTCTTGATCCTTTTTCTATCTCCTATTCGTATCATTGCGTTGTCTCTTTTGTTTTTATCTTGTTCTATTTCCTGTTGCTGAACATCAAATTAAGTTACAATGAACAGAAACGAAAATGAGCTTCACTACTGTTTATACAGTCATCGGTGTAAATTTTCTGCGGCTAAATACAAAGAACGGCAAGTAGACTGAAAGTTCTAGATGTGCAATATAAACGTTTATGCATTTTATCCACGTTCTTGTATATTGCTTCAGTTGCGTGTTTATTTCCTTCAATGTGTGTGTATGTGATTATTAAAAGTTGATTATGTCTTTAATAATAAGCGGCACACTTTTCAGTCCGTACGTTACTATAGCCCTAATAATATACAGTCACGCTAATGTATGTTGCTTGTCTGTATAATGAGTAATGCCATAAGTATGGTAAGAAGATTGCGGTAGTTGATGATAAAACTAAAAAAAAAGCGTAAAAATATAAGTAAATAAATTTGCTAAATGTAAGCAATTAGGCTTTTTAATTAAGCAAACATTTAATTTAGTGTAGAGCAGGGTTCGGCTCGGGCGCAACCAGTAGTATATACACTGATCACCAGTTGAATTGGAGACAGAAGGACAGTTGCAGAAACCGCCCTTCAGAGGCTCCACCAGTGCATGTGAATGAAACGCATCGTGGGTGTACTGCTGCCGTGTGCTTCCTCTGTCGGTATCCGTGTCAGTGCAGTGTGTGATGGGCAAGACGAAGAACCTGAGTGCATTTGACCGTGTTCAAATCATAGGGGACACACGTCTGGGTGACTCGATTTCGGAAGTGGGTGCGGCACTCACATTTTCAAAGGCAATTGTTTCAAGGCTGTATCGTGAGGCTTCCGATAAAAACGCACCTGCACGAGCAAACTGCCGTGGCCAGGTGCATGTCGACGACAGGGGTAGGTACAGACTGGCCTGCATCGTATCAGCCGATAGACAGGCCACAGTGCGTCAAATCGCGGAGAGACTGACAACAACGCCGTGTTAGCAGCCACAGAATCCATAATCACGTACTCGCCATGGGATACAGAAGTCATCGGAGTACCCCTTGTAACCGCACAACACAGGAAACAACGTCTAGCATGGACAAACGAACGCACCATTTGACCGTGGAAATGTAGAAAAAGATTGCCTGGAGAGATACGTTACGTTTCACATTGGTACATGCTGTTGGACGAGTACTAGTGCGTCGCCAACCGCAGTGCCAGCAGGGAACTTTGCATTCCGGTGGTGAAGATATACTCATCTGGGGCATGTTTACGTGGACTGAAATGGATCCCCTAACATGTGAGGCACGATCCCTCACAGATGAACGCTACAGCGATCTTCCCAGTGACGATGTCCTGTCATTTCTTCGGCTGCAACATCCGAATGGTGACCTCATCTTTCAGCAGGACAATGCACCAGCCCACCGCTCTAGGATGTCAGCAGACTGGTTTGATGAGCACTCCTCTGACCTGACAACACTTCCCTGGCCATCACTGCCATCGAACCTCAATCCCATCGAACACATCTGGACGCCATGGATCGACGGTTTCGGTCTGTGGACCCTCTTCCGACCAACCTGCGGACTCTGTGGGAGACTTTGCAGTACATATGGATTGAGATGCTACAACAACACTTCAGGCACCTCGTGGAGTCCATGTTACGGAGGGTAGCCGCCGTTATCAGAGCCAAAGGTGGTGCTACACAGTATTAGGCAGGTGTCTCTAATTCAACTGGAGTGTATAATGATCACAGATGTACTCGTACACTAATTAAAGTGTTTACCCTTATGAGCTTAGCTATTCTCAGGCAAAGTTTCCAATATATTCAGAAGTCTGGAAACCTACCACTATCTGTTGTTATTTATTCACTATTCTATAGTGCAATACTTTACATATACTTTATTCCATAGAGTGAGCATACGGATACACACTATGTTTATTTAACGCTAATACAGTATTATCTCTTCCTCTGCATAGTACAGTATAGCTTGCATGCACCTGAGTACACTTATTTCCATGCACAATTCAGATAACGACAGTACAACCTGATTCTGTGCCATAAACAACTCACAGATTTCATTATAACAACTCTTATATGTTAAACAGTATGTTACGTGCAGTCGAAACACCTATTGGTTACAACATACTTCTTATCTCAAAAATACTTAATAACCACAGATACCACCAGTATGATAATATAGACCAGAAATTGGAGAATACTTAGGATAAGGATAAACGAAATAAATCATATTGCATCATTGGCAGTTAATCTATGATCATTACCATTCTCACTTTTCATCCAGGAAGCTCCTCGTTCAAATATCGCTTCCAAGCTCCTAGTTCAAATCTCTCTTCTGGCCATCCTCACATTTCGAAGGTATTTCTTCATCCTACCAGATCAATGTTGGAATGGCACATTTAAATGTAGGATCTAAAAATACATTCCAACATTTTAACAATTTTCGTTTAAACTGTAAAACAACTTTAAAGCAGAATGCCCAACCTTGTTCACAAATAAATATATACTTCTTAAATGTTAAATAGTATATCCGAATTCTAGTAAATAACCGCGTCCCATTTCTTTAACACTTTACAAAACATTAAATATCCTATGGTTAACTAGCCTTATGTATTTCGTAAGATGTATGTACTTCAAAGTTCCAGTTCAAAGATGCATGATTAATGTAGTAAGATAGACTATTGTTTCTTTTAAAGAAAACAATGCATTCCATATCTATTCTCCTGCAAATTCGGTATTTCTTTAATCTTCTGAGATACATCCTACGGATGAAACTCATTTGGTTATTAAATAAATCGAACCAATTATAACCCACAATAGATAATCGGAAACAACCCACAGCTTCCCTCACGTAACCGCTGCACACACTCTGTGGGAGAACTTATATTCAGCCGCATGGAAATTACCAGCTCTCCATAATCAAGTGGCATGACATCCAAGTAACTGAGCACATTTGTTGTGGTTCCTAACCACATGTGATTCACCTCCGTCAACAAATCAACAACTCTAGATGCAGATATGGAATCCAGCAATCTTTTCTTTAACTGTTTATTTGTTACTCTTTGATTGTGGTCACAGTTCAACAATTTTGACGGTTTGTGGAATCTGGTGTAGCAAGTTTATTTGTTACCGATAAGTCGTTCATATTTTTTCCTAGTAATAATTTATAACTAAATATCCTATTTAGTCGTTTAGAAAATAATCTAGTCAGAAAGAAATAATACAATTAAGAACGTAACTGGCAACGATATTTAACTTAGAACTGTATTGACGAAAATCGCCTGCTTGAAAACTAAATAGAGAATGCAAAATGTGTATTTTATATTAATAGTTCATAATGGAGTGAATGCATGAATTAACCGTTCATCTAAAAGTATAATATATTTAAATCGATTTTCTACTCCAATGCTACAAAGTATAGTACAAAGAGAAGATACATCTTACCCACTGTACAGAATTATTCAATCTTCATCTAACTTGGCATTTACTTGACTTGCTTACTAAACACATGAAAAAAAAATCTACAGACCTTTAGTTATCGAGTTGTTGGTCATCAAATTTGGAATTTATACAGTGCTTACATAAACATTTCCAAAAATAATAACTAATTCAAGTTAGAACAAGAATTGTTGCAAACTACATAAAACAAGCCTGCAAAGCGTTAATATGAAATTAACTTGTTAAGTGTTAAGTGAACGGAAAGCTTACTTACAATAAACATTTGCTGAAAATTAATGAACAAATATTTTTTTCCGTAGAGGAAATCACACTACTAGTTTCATATCTATATGCTCAGAAGCTAAAGAATAAGATTTTTTTTAATTATGCACGTACAGTCGCAGGTTGATTTATTATAAATGGTTGGCTCTTATCTAAATGGTTGGCTATAAATTTATGAGAAAGCGTTAATAGATTTGTCACATGCTGTTACATTATAAAATCAGTATGGCTTAAGAAAATTTTAATAATAATAATAATAATAATAATAATAATAATAATAATAATAATAATAATAATAATAATAATAATAATATCAGTGGAAGGATTTTCTGAGACATCAAATGAAAAGGTTTGCAATATACATCATAACAAATAAATTGTTATTTCGAAATGATTGGTTCTTGAATACGCTTGATGGGAAAAAATGAAGTTCTAAACAATTGTGATTATTTGATAAGTTTCCAACTAATTAACTTAGTCTAAACATTTTGGTGCTTAGTTTACACAATAAGTTCAAACGTTCATCTACATTAGTCTTTCTTATCAGGACATATTTCTTGTATTAAGTTATTCTTTAGTATCTATTCTTCATCATGTCTTCTAGCAAAACATGGAAACTTAGCGATAGAGCGCTCTTATCTGGTACGAATGGAGTTAACGTTTTACAACATTATTTCCATAAATCTTATTGGCATTTACTGCTTTCTTACCTACCACTTTGTCATCTCAATTCTACCTTTCCACTTTTACCATACAAGAACATTATTTTCAGGTTTAATTAGCCTACAGCCTACAGTTTAATTAATTAGCTCATACTAAACATTATATTTTATTTCATTTCCCTAGGCCATTTAATTCTGCATTAACCTCATTTGTAAAAATTAATAATAATAATAATAATAATAATAATAATAATAATAATAATAATAATAATAATAATAATAATAATAATAATAATAATAATAATAAAATAAAATAATATCTTACGATATGAGACTTTCAGGCATCGGAGCGTCTAATGGCATTGAAAATAGCTACTTTGAAAATGAAGCACAAAAGGAGACTCCGTAGACCAAATAAAGCAAAAAAAAAAAAAAAAGAAAATAGACTTTGTAGACAAACTTGCCTCTGATAAGGAACTTCACAAATCAACTTTCAGTCATAAGTTACAAAATGCAACATTTTTAAATAGTGATTTACCCCTACCAAGATGACGGTTAAGACCAAAAATAATAAATATATTTATCTACCTTCTAATTTTCTCAAATGATCCAAGGCATTAATTTTTGAACATATATAAAGACAACTCAGCTGTAAAGACTTCCAACAGAACAGAGCTTTTATTTCTGTCTTTGGATGGAGATTGGCATTTTTTTTCCAAAGATACAATAACATCATTATGATTTGAAGGCCTGTGAGGTCCCTAGGCCTACATTTTCTGCACGTTTATGCATACGAACGTAGCTGTAATTTCTTTCTGACGATGCAAAAGGAAGAAATGCAGTGACAGTAAAGGAGACATTCTCTTCAGAAACACGTGAATCCATTTCCTAGTGTTCTATTAATATTTACTTAGTTGCCAGCTTAAGGATATCTTCTGCATTCTCATTTTCAGTTTTGGTAAATACATATTTTTTTTTCAACTAAAGTAAGATATAACATAATTCTAGTATATACTATACTTACCAATTGAATTTGTAGCGTACATACATTCAATTCATTTGATAATAACGAGATACTTACTGAATTGTAATGTATCTAATTAGTGCGTTACCATGACATAATTAAGTCTAATACATTTTCGAAAATAAAAGGGACCAACTAGTACATATTAGTGAGCCAGTATTTGCAATTCTACTGTCTTGCCTCTTGTAACTAAAGTCGCTATTACAAGACCATAACAATTTCGCACTTGATGAAAGTGGTGTGATTCTGCATGTTCTCACCTTTTAATTCTATTGTGCACAGTGGGAAAGTTGAACGTAAGCGGATTTAAACTTTCATTGTCTCACATAAGGAAACTTCAGGACATAGATGCTCCAAGCTTTGCTTTTCTTTTCACCAAGAGTGAAGAAAGAAACTTATTTTTTTAAAAATATTTTTTCTTTAAGTTTAGCTTAAGCAAGTATTGATGAGTTAAACAAATATTATAATATTAATAAGTGGACGGGAGAGACAGTATTCTTGCATACAAAAATGCTATTCCCCTGTTTAATATCATACATAAAATTGGTATGATATTGGTATTGGTGGGGTATGATATTGGTGGGATATTGGTACTTAATGAAATCTTTCAGTTTAACGTCCCACAATTATGCCCTTTGAAACTAAGGGCTGAAACGGGAATAATCCGATAACATCTACGGACGCGGTGTTGTGCACCACAAACTAACTTGGGAGGAAATCGAACCATGGATGTCATGCACCAGAGATAAGCGTTCAACCACTGGGCCACCATGCACCCAGTGTGCTGATACAACTCACCCTGCTTAGTACTCATATGAAATATTATGATGTGCGTACCTTTTTAGCCTGAGTTATTGGCCCAAGTTGGTGTTTGGATTTGTCAAATTTTCTAAAGGTAAACATAAATCACTGATACACGATCGACAAAACTTTCCGATCTTGACCAAACTCAGCACAGTTGTAAACCTTGATCTCTTCAGTATTCATATGATATATTTCTTGTTGACAGTCAAACGGCGATTCAGTTAGGATATAGGTCATACGTATTGTACAGAGATAATCCAGATGATGTCGAATCACAATCTATTGAAATCATCGTCCAATCTCTTGTGAATATTCTCCACCAAAATGCATATCGAGGTGAGATATAGTAAACTTAAACACGTATGAAAATTACCTACATTGTGAGTCTATTATTGCTTTCTATGGTTAAAATAAAGTGTTGCTCTAATCAACAAAGGACGAGTTCTTCTCGCTTCATTAAACCTCTTTGTATCCTACCTGATAGTAACAATTAGGTACATTCAAGTATACAGACAAGTCAATAATATACAGTTTATGTGTCATTTATTTACAAGGTATTGTTAAATAAAGTGCAAAATTCATTGCGTAATGCTTCATCATAGTCATCTTTTTTCGCGATTGCTGGCCACGCATTATCCTCTAAAGACTAGCACCTTTCCTCTTTTACCCATCCTTAATTTTTCTGGGTGGGAATATCTAATTTCAAACGTTCTGGTACAAAAAAAAAAAAAAAAAACTAACTCTTCAGAAGAAAGGGAATGGGATACATCACGAATGCGTTGCCTCAAGTCCATCTACCAGTTATACTTACTGGTGGAGGGAACTCCCCTAGAGAGTAGTAATTATTTACCGGAATCTTTGGTGTCGGAGCAGAAGAGTTAAGACTAGCCTTAATGAGATGGTTGATAATGTTGGGATGAAGGAAGTGAGAGAAAACGGGGTAACACCTAGAAAACCCACGCACACGGTGTTTATCCACCACGAAGCCCACATTGCGCGGGATGATATCAAACCAGAGATCCCACACACCAGAGGTGAGCACTTTATCACTAAGTCACCACATTCCTAAATAGGGAATATTGTTGTCAGGTAAATTGTAACCCTTGATATTGTTACCTCCATAATTTAGTATATTTCAGAAAATAATGGGAAATTTAGCGGAAAAAGAACGGGAAAGTAATGAGGAAATTTTGCGAAAACTGGGGAACAGCGAAACAATTTTTCAGATAATAAAAATCAGTGAAGAAAGAAAGGGGAAAATGGTTAAAACATTGTTTGCTAAAAGATGTGGCTAAAGATTAGAGGAAGAGAACAATCTATACAAATGTATTAGAGAGAGATCGTATGAGTGGAAAACTTCTCGCTTGTTAAGCAATCTACATGAAATGAAAAAACCCTTGCAATAATCAGGGATTATACTTTTATAGCTCTCAGAACGCTATAAAGTTTGATAATAAGACTGCTATTTTTTTTCTTTCTACCATTAATAGAGTTCCAGAATAAACTTCACTTTATTATTAAGTGCTATTAAAACATTCAAGTTAATAAGGCTCTGTTCATCAAAAATACAACAAATATCTATAAGAAAATAACGCGAAGTTCTTGGGAAGATGAGGTTTAATAACCGAAATTATCTTCTTTAAGGATCCTCTTCTACAGGTTGGCAACCACTCTTAAGCTTAGAAGGCAGAAACTTCTTACATGAGTTCTCTACCTCTTTTTTTTTTTTTTTTTTTTTTTTTTTTTTTTTTTTTTTACAGTTTTGGTTTTTGACGTTTACATTCTCATCATTACCCTTGTTGGAAGTCATTGAACAATTTCAAGAAACTTCATCTTCTGAATATTTTAAGAAGCGACAAACTTCTTGAACGTGGTTCAGAAACAGAAACTTACGACGAGAGAGAATGAGAGAGAGAGAGGTATTTGTTCCCGCAACATGAACGTGGAGGGTTTTGTAGCAAATTCCCTGAGCTACAAATCGTGCCTCAATCGTAAGGAAAAGGAAGAACAACAGTTTCAAATCATTAGTTACCTCAAGCTTTGAATGGCTCTGATAATGTGGTCACGTTCTTTCTTGTAATTGAGACCAGAGTGATCGGAAGTAGGAAAGCAAATTCAATCAAGAGAATTCTGTTCCACGAAGAGTGCTGCCTGTCTTCGAATCGAAGCACATGATTAATTTTTCTCTCTCTTTTTTTTTCTTTTCACTTCTTGTTGTTTTACCACTAATGTTACTGAATGATTTAGGACAGTAAATATTCATTTTAAAAGCATCCTCAAAATCGCTGCTAATTGATTTGGTAAACAAAGCAAGATCTTATAAATTGCAATTTTTGTTTCAGGATTGGGAACTCTGAAGAGCATCAAAAATGTTCAACTAAAGCATACTTCCATTTTAGGAGTTTATCTTAAATAATATTAAATTTTGAGAAACTAGTCCATTTAGCACCAGAATTACCCACATGAATAATGGGGTATTTCTATTAAATTATCAATACATTATGCACAGGCTTAGTTTAGTGCCACAAACAATATCAATGATCCAAGTGTTTTTTGTTTGTTTGTTTGGTTAGCTGGTTTGTTGTAGGGGGATCAAGTATGTTATTTGCCAAGTTAGCAATGTTGGTGAAAGTACCTTTGACAGTAAGCTCTTCTCATAATTGGATAATTTATTTCGATAAAGAATGTCTTCACATAAAGAAAGTTGGGTTACTTATCTTTATTTGAAGTTTGTGACTAAGGCTGGTATCCAATTAAAAAAAATGATCCAATACGTTCACATTACTTACATACACACTAATAATTATCGTTTTTAACCCAACAGAAGATTAAAGTAGAAGTATCATTTACTATATTTCCTGGTGACATTTTACGTTAGGAGTACACCTATTTACATTGCGACTGAATAATTCTTAGAATCGTGAAGTGGTACATTTTTAATTTGTCATATTCGAAACTATATATAGTTTATGAAATTTATTACTGAAACCATGGGAATTTATTACTTACAAAAAATGACTACGTTGTCGACAATATTCTCTGATTTTTATGAACAAACCAACTACAATAAACTTAAAGAAATGAAATAACCCTTTGGTATCTATTTGACAGTGACTCTTTTTTCTACATTTATATGATTTATTTTATTTCTAACCATTGTCAGGAAACCAGTTCACAAAAAGTTACTTTTCAATTTAAGAGCAATAAATCTTGCATCCATCGCGTATCAAGTCTGGGCTGTCTGGTTGCTATGTAAACACCTTAGCAGCTATTCTATCTCAATAACAATAAACAATAAACAATGTGATAATTGTGGAAAAAAGGGCCATTTGGTAGTTACAAAATAATATTCAATGAAATTATAGCCTTGTTCAAAAATTTACATATTACGCAAACATTATGGGCCGAAAATTGGAACTTCATAAACTACGGAATCTGATTTCCGGCATATACTGTATATGATGCGAAGTGATGCATACAGGATGTCCTCTTAATGCGTACAAAAAATTTAAGGGTAGACAGCTGATGACAAACCAAGAAAAAATGTCCTAATCAACTTTGGCCAAAAGTCGTTAGTTTCGGAGATATAGGGTGTCGAAAGGTGGGAAAATGAACTTTGACATCTATATCTTCACTAAAGGCGGCACGGTCAAGTCAAAGACATCGAATGTGCTCTATCCAAAAATGCTTGCACCGTCGACAGAGGCGTATGGAGAGGTCTAAATTAACGTGGTTCGAAGACTATAAAAACAGCTATCAGTAATTCGTTGTCGGTAATATGATATCTTCAGTGAATTCAACATAGATAGGGAATTTTGTAATTAGCTATGTGGGGTTGTATAACTGCAACATTAGTAAGAGCTAAAAACATATGCTTTAGTTACCATAAATGAGAGAGGCGGGCCATTCGAGGTGAATAGGAGCAGCACAGTGTGTGTATACTTGCGATAGGAATTGGCGTGGGGACATCAGACCCCTACAAACCCAGGCCCCCAGCCCGGCTGGATCTATATTCTGTGCCCGGCTCGACCCGATCCGGCCCGGTTCGGTCCGATTCTCGAGCCGGGCGGGGCACAAACGGGCCGGACCCTAAACTGACCTGGCACAAACGGACCGGGCTCTGAACGTCCGGGCACAAACGGGCCGGGCGTAACCGGCCTGAGAACAACCAAGTGTGATAAGTCAAGTCATTCGTTCAATACTCAATGGAAAATGAGAAATGTGTCGTCATAACGTTGCACTGTCTATTTGCCCTTCTCGAATGGGAAAGTTGTGTAAAAGGTTACCCAAGGTTTACTTTCTATATCCCAGTTCTGTCTGTTCTATATCCCGGAAATACGTGTGCCCGATTTGGCCCTATAGCATTTGTGTCCGACCCGGAATGTGCCCGGCCCGGTCTAGTTTGATATTGCTTGAAACGGGCAGGGCCGGGCAGGGCTCTGGGGAACATGAATGAAAAGAGGGTGCAGTAACCAAAATCATAGGGAATATGAGAAACTACTAAAAGAACATGCACATGAACACCGCAGTAAACACAAAAATGAAAATAAATGTGTAACCAGTATGTGTCAAAATAAACGAAATAAATAGGGATAGACTATAGCTGCATTGTACTCACCATAAGTAGGTTCCATTTGCCAAATTGCTGTTCCATGTTTCCAATATTCGCTGTAGTCGTTCCTTTGTACTTGTGGTATGCTCTCAATATGTCCTCCACCAATTCGCTCACATGCATGGACACGACACATCAATAACTGACGAACATTATCCGGTACTTCGGGTGTATCACGAATCGATTGGAAAGTAGCCTGGATACGTTGATTCAGATCGTCTATATCATGAATTTTCCTTGCGCAAACTACTTCCTTAACATGTCCCCACAAATAAAAAATCCAACGGATTTAAATCGGGAGAACGAGCAGGCCATATATATCGACTACCCCTTACTATCAATCTGTTTGGAAATGCAACATCAAGATGTCCGCGAACTTGCCTTTGAAAATGAGGAGGATCCCCGTCGTGAATGAACCACATGGAACTTCTTAATTCCAGATGTACATCCTCTAGAAGTTGTGCAAGTTCATGCAGTAGAAAATTGAGATACAGGTCGCCAGTTAAACGCCCTGGAAAAAAAATATGGCCCTAAATGTTGGTTTTCGATCATGCCTGCCCACATGTTTACGCTAAATTATCTCTGGTGGCGGTCTACGACAATTTGATGCGGATTTTCCTCGTCCCAGAAATGGCAATTGTGTAGGTTTACGACGTCATCTCTCGTAAAGCTAGCTTCATCTGTGAAAAGATTGAAGGATGGAAACATTGTGTTGCGCGTACCTTTCCTCAGTATCCAGCGACAAAATCTTGGTCGTGGGGAATAGTCTTTCATTTCAAGAGCATGTACACGTTGTAAGTTCTATGGATATAACAGCTGTTCACGAAACAAACGCCAAATACTATTGTGGAATACGCCTTTTGTTGTAGTTGCTTGGTGTGTGCTGATTTCTGGCTGCCGTGCTACTTGGTTAAGAATCCTTTCCTCGTCAGCAGGTCGAAGCACTTCATGTGGTCTTCCACGATCCGCGTTTCCACAGAAACTACCTGTTTCCCTGAGACGTCTATCAATCGAAACAAACGTCCGATCATTTGGAACAAGACGGTTTCGGAACATCTCACGGTATAAGCGTTGTGCTGCCAACGAGTTACTTTCAGCACGTTCATAAATTAGGTGCATATCGGCTAGTTCACTAAATGAATACTCATTCATCTTGTAGCGCTGAATACGTCACTACTCTTTCGTTCGAATCACAAAATTTAAATAGTACACCACTCACACAATAACAACCACAGCACTGCACTGTAATCGGGCCAAAATGTTACTTATTATAGGAGCACATGATTCAGTTAGTATCAGGCAGATTTTGTGTTTCGTGTCGTTAACGATAACCTGTTTCACTAATGTCTTACAGACAAAGCTTCTGTTCTAGGTGCATGTAACAACAGTATATGACGATTGCAATTTGTTTCTTTCAGAACAAATGCTGCCACCTCGGTGTTCTTGTAAGTTGCACGTGACAGGTTAACTGCTTGTGTACTTGAATCCAACAAAAGTGAAAAGAGGTCTAAGACACTACCCCAATTAAACACAACTATACATTTGTGAGACTCCCGCGTGGTTGAGTATTAGTCTGTGTGATTGGAAGGTTTACGTCACTAGACTTCCAATCACAAAGACCCGTATTCGATTCTTGGCTGGAACAGACGCTCTCTCTGTGTGTATTAGGTTGTGTGTAATGATAGTAAGCAAAAATAGGCTATTATTATTATTATTATTATTATTATTATTATTATTATTATTATTATTATTATTATTATTATTATTATTATTATTATTATTATTATTTCACAATTTCGTTAGTTTCGTTGCCTTTCCCAGCAAGATTTTTTCACTACCACCTAGAACTACATTCCAAGCAGATGAGTGTTTTAGGAAAGGTGTTCTCATATCAATGCTTATTTTCCTTGCTTTATTTCTTCGAATGAAATCAATTGGTATTTCGGTGCCACTATCTTCTGGGTTGCCTGGACGATTTCTCTCTCTGCACAGGAAGAAAGCAAGCTTCCCTTGTATTTCCATCCATCCATTATTTACATTGACCACAGTTTAACGTTATTTTGGTTCATCTGTACAACAGCCGTGCGCAACAGCCGGCCCGCGGGCCATATGCGGCCCGCCTAACCCTGTCTTCCGGCCCGCTGGTCAGTTATTGAAAACAATAACTATTATAATCTTCCTTTTTTACAAAAGCTGTTAAGAGTGAACTGGAAATTTTCCATCGATCACACAGTGCAAAACGCGGTAACGCCCTGAAGACAAGCACTTGGCAAGCGCGTGTACTTGGGCGAAATTTTCCTCGGTATAAGGATTGCTAGATGTACCGACAAAGTTCTAAATACATTATTCTGCTCTTCTTTAGTAAGTAAATATTTTGGTTACCAGCATAACAGTTGTTTTGTGTTATTGTGATGTAAATTATGACGAACATGTTCCATCATTTAATACTACACTATTCAATTGTCGTAAAAATGACATACCTACAGTGAGGCCCGCGACGCCATTTAGTGCCCTGTGGTTGGCCCGCCCACTGCTCCAAGTTGCACACAGCTGCTCTACAACTTGCACGCTCATTAGTATGCGCTTTTTCTCATGTGCATGCTCTTTTCAGTAGTTTCTCATGTTCCCTATGCTTTTGGTTACTGCACCCTCTTTTCATTCATGTTCCCACGCCAATTCCTATTGCAGATATACACACACTGTGCTGCTGCTATTCACCTCGAATGGCCCGCGCCATGTTGAATTTGTTGAAGATATCACTTTGCGTGTACTTGGGCAGTTACTACGAATTACTGTTTCCTGTTTTTATAGTCTTCGAACCATTCTAATTTACACCTTTCTTTCTCAAGAGATTTGACAAAGATTCCCCACTTTCTTTGGGGAATCCCTTGCGCACGGGTTTCACGATTGCAGCGTAAGCATTTTTGGATAAAGGACATTCGATGTCTTTGACTTGACCGTACCGCCTTTGCTCTATCGTTTAGGATAGTGAAGATATAGATCTATAAAGTTCATTTTTCTGCGCTTTCGGCACCCTATATCTCCGAAACTACGGCCTTTTGGCCAAAGTTGATGAGGACTTTTTTCTTGGTTTGACATCAGCTACCTACTCTTAATTTTTTTTTGTACGCATTATTATTACAGCCTGTATATATTGCGTGTTTTAATTTATATTTTTCATATGCATTTGATTATAATTAAATTTTTAATAAATTTTATAATTTCGGGAAGTGTAATTATATAAAACTCTATAACATCTTAGCCGCAATGTACTTCTGCTTCTCGTGAGATCAGATAAGTCAAATAGTGCCAGGTCTGGTCAGAGGAAACATGAGTGGCCGTTCGTACTCACCACATGGTGTTGACATTGTGGCATCCACCCACTATTGTGAGGACAATTAGGGAACTACTTGAAAGGAAGATGTAGCGGACTCCGGTCTAGCAAGCCAGCATTAATGGCGAAGGAAATCGATATATGCTGATCAACCAAAGTTATGATTGCCGTAAGCCGGTTGGTAGGCTCTGAGCCCCTACTGGTTGTTGTGACAGTTTAGTTTAGTTAAAACCTGGTAATAATGTTCAACAGTATTACAAATTACCGGAGTAATTTGTCAGCGAAGCTCGACTACCTGTTGATGATGTTTTAAGGAGAATTAAAAAAGATAACAATTTATCTAGGTATAGTTACAAATATTTTTCCTTTAGAGTATTTCAGGAACACAATACTACTATATTCTGTCTACTGATACATAATGCACAAAATCGACACATTTTACAATTATTAGTCTTCGAAACTGTGCTGTGCATAAATGTCAAAGGTATTATAGAAAGGCTTTGTCCGTCCATCCATCTGACCTTCTGTGGGCAGACATCAGAGCAAAAATGGTAGGAGATACCAGATGCACTTTTCTTTGCATTCGACTCAGCATCCCGAAGATAGGTTCAATTTCTTTCATTAACTTTCAATTCAAAGCAAAAGTGATTCAAACTAGTCATTTCCGGTTTCAATGTTTATCGGAACGGTAACATGTAGCGATAGGTGGTTTTCTGGAAACGATTCAGGTTGCCAAGAGAACATACCAGTACAACTCCTAACACC
>NW_027657419.1:0-29039 GCF_964235325.1 Thermobia domestica | reverse complement strand
GCAACAAATAATTTTAAAAAATGAAGATAGTACCTGTTGTTATACATGAAGCAATATAACCCTTGCAGAATTGATGAGACCACGTGACACTCATCCTAAGTAGAAAAAGTATGTCTTCAAACACGAATTTCTTCACTTTTCTTCTAAACTCAACTAATTGGTATATATATGTTGTCAGGCAACATTTCAACAATACAACATATGTCATTTTTTTATATATTATATTGTTGTGCATTCTTCCTAACTACTGTATATTTAAGGCTATATCTCTGAAACTTCTGAATATATTTTAATGAAATAAAGCTCAAATTGAAGAGCTGTACCCTCTTCATATTCTGACTGCAAGCAGCGCCCCCTACTGTAGAAGGAAAGTTATCTTGTGCATATCATGTTTGGTACTGTTTCATTCATTTTACACTATATAAACGATTTCATTCCATGATATGTCTCATTGCCTCTTAACAATATGGCTGACCAATGACAACCGAGGAACAAGGACATGTACCGTTCAGAACTACATACAGCGCATTCGCTAATTGGCGCACTTTCTTCATTTTTTGAAAAACAAATAAAATTTTTAAACTATGGGTATGAATTTTGCATCACCCTGTATATGTTTTCCATACAAGAACCAAATATACTACCTAAGAATTACAAACATGATAAAATGGTAAGAAAATCTACACATTGCAACAAATAATTTTAAAAATGAAGATAGTACCTGTTGTTATACATGAAGCAATATAACCCTTGCAGAATTGATGAGACCACGTGACACTCATCCTAAGTAGAAAAAGTATGTCTTCAAACACGAATTTCTTCATTTTTCTTCTAAACTCAACTAATTGGTATATATATGTTGTTAGGCAACATCTCAACAATATAACATATGTCATTTTTATATATATTATATTGTTGTGCATTCTTCCTAACTACTGTATATTTAAGGCTATATCTCCGAAACTTCTGAATATATTTTAATGAAATAAAGCTCAAATTGAAGAGCTGTACCCTCTTCATATTCTGACTGCAAGCAGCGCCCCCTACAGTAGAAGAAAAGTTATCTTGTGCATATCATGTTGGTATTGTTTTATTCATTTTACACTATATAAACTATTTTATTCCACGATATGTCTCATTGCTTCATAACAATATGGCTGACCAATGACAACCGAGGAATAAGTACATGTACCGTTCAGAACTACATACAGCGCATTCGCTAATTGGCGCACTTTCTTCATTTTTTGAAAAACAAATAAAATTTTTATACTATGGGTTTGAATTTTGCATCACCCTGTATATGTTTTCCATACAACAACCAAATATACTACCTAAGAATTGCAAACATGATAAAATGGTAAGAAAATCTACACATTGCAACAAATAATTTTAAAAAATGAAGATAGTACCTGTTGTTATACATGAAGCAATATAACCCTTGCAGAATTGATGAGACCACGTGACACTCATCCTAAGTAGAAAAAGTATGTCTTCAAACACGAATTTCTTCACTTTTCTTCTAAACTCAAATAATTGGTATATATATGTTGTTAGGCAACATCTCAACAATATAACATATGTCATTTTTATATATATTATATTGTTGTGCATTCTTCCTAACTACTGTATATTTAAGGCTATATCTCCGAAACTTCTGAATATATTTTAATGAAATAAAGCTCAAATTGAAGAGCTGTACCCTCTTCATATTCTGACTGCAAGCAGCGCCTCCTACAGTAGAAGAAAAGTTATCTTGTGCATATCATGTTTGGTACTGTTTTATTCATTTTACACTATATAAACGATTTTATTCCATGATATGTCTCATTGCCTCTTAACAATATGGCTGACCAATGACAACCGAGGAACAAGGACATGTACCGTTCAGAACTACATACAGCGCATTCGCTAATTGGCGCACTTTCTTCATTTTTTGAAAAACAAATAAAATTTTTATACTATGGGTTTGAATTTTGCATCACCCTGTATATGTTTTCCATACAAGAACCAAATATACTACCTAAGAATTGCAAACATGATAAAATGGTAAGAAAATCTACACATTGCAACAAATAATTTTAAAAAATGAAGATAGTACCTGTTGTTATACATGAAGCAATATAACCCTTGCAGAATTGATGAGACCACGTGACACTCATCCTAAGTAGAAAAAGTATGTCTTCAAACACGAATTTCTTCACTTTTCTTCTAAACTCAACTAATTGGTATATATATGTTGTCAGGCAACATTTCAACAATATAACATATGTCATTTTTTTATATATTATATTGTTGTGCATTCTTCCTAACTACTGTATATTTAAGGCTATATCTCTGAAACTTCTGAATATATTTTAATGAAATAAAGCTCAAATTGAAGAGCTGTACCCTCTTCATATTCTGACTGCAAGCAGCGCCCCCTACTGTAGAAGGAAAGTTATCTTGTGCATATCATGTTTGGTACTGTTTTATTCATTTTACACTATATAAACGATTTCATTCCATGATATGTCTCATTGCCTCTTAACAATATGGCTGACCAATGACAACCGAGGAACAAGGACATGTACCGTTCAGAACTACATACAGCGCATTCGCTAATTGGCGCACTTTCTTCATTTTTTGAAAAACAAATAAAATTTTTAAACTATGGGTATGAATTTTGCATCACCCTGTATATGTTTTCCATACAAGAACCAAATATACTACCTAAGAATTACAAACATGATAAAATGGTAAGAAAATCTACACATTGCAACAAATAATTTTAAAAAATGAAGATAGTACCTGTTGTTATACATGAAGCAATATAACCCTTGCAGAATTGATGAGACCACGTGACACTCATCCTAAGTAGAAAAAGTATGTCTTCAAACACGAATTTCTTCATTTTTCTTCTAAACTCAACTAATTGGTATATATATGTTGTTAGGCAACATCTCAACAATATAACATATGTCATTTTTATATATATTATATTGTTGTGCATTCTTCCTAACTACTGTATATTTAAGGCTATATCTCCGAAACTTCTGAATATATTTTAATGAAATAAAGCTCAAATTGAAGAGCTGTACCCTCTTCATATTCTGACTGCAAGCAGCGCCTCCTACAGTAGAAGAAAAGTTATCTTGTGCATATCATGTTTGGTACTGTTTTATTCATTTTACACTATATAAACGATTTTATTCCATGATATGTCTCATTGCCTCTTAACAATATGGCTGACCAATGACAACCGAGGAACAAGGACATGTACCGTTCAGAACTACATACAGCGCATTCGCTAATTGGCGCACTTTCTTCATTTTTTGAAAAACAAATAAAATTTTTATACTATGGGTTTGAATTTTGCATCACCCTGTATATGTTTTCCATACAACAACCAAATATACTACCTAAGAATTGCAAACATGATAAAATGGTAAGAAAATCTACACATTATAACAAAAAATTTTAAAAAATGAAGATAGTACCTGTTGTTATACATGAAGCAATATAACCCTTGCAGAATTGATGAGACCACGTGACACTCATCCTAAGTAGAAAAAGTATGTCTTCAAACACGAATTTCTTCACTTTTTCTTCTAAACTCAACTAATTGGTATATATATGTTGTTAGGCAACATCTCAACAATATAACATATGTCATTTTTATATATATTATATTGTTGTGCATTCTTCCTAACTACTGTATATTTAAGGCTATATCTCCGAAACTTCTGAATATATTTTAATGAAATAAAGCTCAAATTGAAGAGCTGTACCCTCTTCATATTCTGACTGCAAGCAGCGCCCCCTACTGTAGAAGGAAAGTTATCTTGTGCATATCATGTTTGGTACTGTTTTACTCATTTTACACTATATAAACGATTTCATTCCATGATATGTCTCATTGCCTTTTAACAATATGGCTGACCAATGACAACCGAGGAACAAGGACATGTACCGTTCAGAACTACATACAGCGCATTCGCTAATTGGCGCACTTTCTTCATTTTTTGAAAAACAAATAAAATTTTTATACTATGGGTTTGAATTTTGCATCACCCTGTATATGTTTTCCATACAAGAACCAAATATACTACCTAAGAATTGCAAACATGATAAAATGGTAAGAAAATCTACACATTGCAACAAATAATTTTAAAAAATGAAGATAGTACCTGTTGTTATACATGAAGCAATATAACCCTTGCAGAATTGATGAGACCACGTGACACTCATCCTAAGTAGAAAAAGTATGTCTTCAAACACGAATTTCTTCACTTTTCTTCTAAACTCAACTAATTGGTATATATATGTTGTTAGGCAACATCTCAACAATATAACATATGTCATTTTTATATATATTATATTGTTGTGCATTCTTCCTAACTACTGTATATTTAAGGCTATATCTCCGAAACTTCTGAATATATTTTAATGAAATAAAGCTCAAATTGAAGAGCTGTACCCTCTTCATATTCTGACTGCAAGCAGCGCCTCCTACAGTAGAAGAAAAGTTATCTTGTGCATATCATGTTTGGTACTGTTTTATTCATTTTACACTATATAAACGATTTTATTCCATGATATGTCTCATTGCCTCTTAACAATATGGCTGACCAATGACAACCGAGGAACAAGGACATGTACCGTTCAGAACTACATACAGCGCATTCGCTAATTGGCGCACTTTCTTCATTTTTTGAAAAACAAATAAAATTTTTATACTATGGGTTTGAATTTTGCATCACCCTGTATATGTTTTCCATACAAGAACCAAATATACTACCTAAGAATTGCAAACATGATAAAATGGTAAGAAAATCTACACATTGCAACAAATAATTTTAAAAAATGAAGATAGTACCTGTTGTTATACATGAAGCAATATAACCCTTGCAGAATTGATGAGACCACGTGACACTCATCCTAAGTAGAAAAAGTATGTCTTCAAACACGAATTTCTTCACTTTTCTTCTAAACTCAACTAATTGGTATATATATGTTGTCAGGCAACATTTCAACAATACAACATATGTCATTTTTTTATATATTATATTGTTGTGCATTCTTCCTAACTACTGTATATTTAAGGCTATATCTCTGAAACTTCTGAATATATTTTAATGAAATAAAGCTCAAATTGAAGAGCTGTACCCTCTTCATATTCTGACTGCAAGCAGCGCCCCCTACTGTAGAAGGAAAGTTATCTTGTGCATATCATGTTTGGTACTGTTTCATTCATTTTACACTATATAAACGATTTCATTCCATGATATGTCTCATTGCCTCTTAACAATATGGCTGACCAATGACAACCGAGGAACAAGGACATGTACCGTTCAGAACTACATACAGCGCATTCGCTAATTGGCGCACTTTCTTCATTTTTTGAAAAACAAATAAAATTTTTAAACTATGGGTATGAATTTTGCATCACCCTGTATATGTTTTCCATACAAGAACCAAATATACTACCTAAGAATTACAAACATGATAAAATGGTAAGAAAATCTACACATTGCAACAAATAATTTTAAAAAATGAAGATAGTACCTGTTGTTATACATGAAGCAATATAACCCTTGCAGAATTGATGAGACCACGTGACACTCATCCTAAGTAGAAAAAGTATGTCTTCAAACACGAATTTCTTCATTTTTCTTCTAAACTCAACTAATTGGTATATATATGTTGTTAGGCAACATCTCAACAATATAACATATGTCATTTTTATATATATTATATTGTTGTGCATTCTTCCTAACTACTGTATATTTAAGGCTATATCTCCGAAACTTCTGAATATATTTTAATGAAATAAAGCTCAAATTGAAGAGCTGTACCCTCTTCATATTCTGACTGCAAGCAGCGCCCCCTACAGTAGAAGAAAAGTTATCTTGTGCATATCATGTTTGGTATTGTTTTATTCATTTTACACTATATAAACTATTTTATTCCACGATATGTCTCATTGCTTCATAACAATATGGCTGACCAATGACAACCGAGGAATAAGTACATGTACCGTTCAGAACTACATACAGCGCATTCGCTAATTGGCGCACTTTCTTCATTTTTTGAAAAACAAATAAAATTTTTATACTATGGGTTTGAATTTTGCATCACCCTGTATATGTTTTCCATACAACAACCAAATATACTACCTAAGAATTGCAAACATGATAAAATGGTAAGAAAATCTACACATTGCAACAAATAATTTTAAAAAATGAAGATAGTACCTGTTGTTATACATGAAGCAATATAACCCTTGCAGAATTGATGAGACCACGTGACACTCATCCTAAGTAGAAAAAGTATGTCTTCAAACACGAATTTCTTCACTTTTCTTCTAAACTCAAATAATTGGTATATATATGTTGTTAGGCAACATCTCAACAATATAACATATGTCATTTTTATATATATTATATTGTTGTGCATTCTTCCTAACTACTGTATATTTAAGGCTATATCTCCGGAACTTCTGAATATATTTTAATGAAATAAAGCTCAAATTGAAGAGCTGTACCCTCTTCATATTCTGACTGCAAGCAGCGCCCCCTACAGTAGAACAAAAGTTATCTTGTGCATATCATGTTTGGTACTGTTGTATTCATTTTACACTATATAAACGATTTCATTCCATGATATGTCTCATTGCCTCTTAACAATATGGCTGACCAATGACAACCGAGGAACAAGGACATGTACCGTTCAGAACTACATACAGCGCATTCGCTAATTGGCGCACTTTCTTCATTTTTTGAAAAACAAATAAAATTTTTATACTATGGGTTTGAATTTTGCATCACCCTGTATATGTTTTCCATACAAGAACCAAATATACTACCTAAGAATTGCAAACATGATAAAATGGTAAGAAAATCTACACATTGCAACAAATAATTTTAAAAAATGAAGATAGTACCTGTTGTTATACATGAAGCAATATAACCCTTGCAGAATTGATGAGACCACGTGACACTCATCCTAAGTAGAAAAAGTATGTCTTCAAACACGAATTTCTTCACTTTTCTTCTAAACTCAACTAATTGGTATATATATGTTGTTAGGCAACATCTCAACAATATAACATATGTCATTTTTATATATATTATATTGTTGTGCATTCTTCCTAACTACTGTATATTTAAGGCTATATCTCCGGAACTTCTGAATATATTTTAATGAAATAAAGCTCAAATTGAAGAGCTGTACCCTCTTCATATTCTGACTGCAAGCAGCACCCCCTACTGTAGAAGGAAAGTTATCTTGTGCATATCATGTTTGGTACTGTTTTATTCATTTTACACTATATAAACGATTTCATTCCATGATATGTCTCATTGCCTCTTAACAATATGGCTGACCAATGACAACCGAGGAACAAGGACATGTACCGTTCAGAACTACATACAGCGCATTCGCTAATTGGCGCACTTTCTTCATTTTTTGAAAAACAAATAAAATTTTTATACTATGGGTTTGAATTTTGCATCACCCTGTATATGTTTTCCATACAAGAACCAAATATACTACCTAAGAATTGCAAACATGATAAAATGGTAAGAAAATCTACACATTGCAACAAATAATTTTAAAAAATGAAGATAGTACCTGTTGTTATACATGAAGCAATATAACCCTTGCAGAATTGATGAGACCACGTGACACTCATCCTAAGTAGAAAAAGTATGTCTTCAAACACGAATTTCTTCACTTTTTCTTCTAAACTCAACTAATTGGTATATATATGTTGTTAGGCAACATCTCAACAATATAACATATGTCATTTTTATATATATTATATTGTTGTGCATTCTTCCTAACTACTGTATATTTAAGGCTATATCTCCGAAACTTCTGAATATATTTTAATGAAATAAAGCTCAAATTGAAGAGCTGTACCCTCTTCATATTCTGACTGCAAGCAGCGCCCCCTACTGTAGAAGGAAAGTTATCTTGTGCATATCATGTTTGGTACTGTTTTACTCATTTTACACTATATAAACGATTTCATTCCATGATATGTCTCATTGCCTTTTAACAATATGGCTGACCAATGACAACCGAGGAACAAGGACATGTACCGTTCAGAACTACATACAGCGCATTCGCTAATTGGCGCACTTTCTTCATTTTTTGAAAAACAAATAAAATTTTTATACTATGGGTTTGAATTTTGCATCACCCTGTATATGTTTTCCATACAAGAACCAAATATACTACCTAAGAATTGCAAACATGATAAAATGGTAAGAAAATCTACACATTGCAACAAATAATTTTAAAAAATGAAGATAGTACCTGTTGTTATACATGAAGCAATATAACCCTTGCAGAATTGATGAGACCACGTGACACTCATCCTAAGTAGAAAAAGTATGTCTTCAAACACGAATTTCTTCACTTTTCTTCTAAACTCAACTAATTGGTATATATATGTTGTTAGGCAACATCTCAACAATATAACATATGTCATTTTTATATATATTATATTGTTGTGCATTCTTCCTAACTACTGTATATTTAAGGCTATATCTCCGAAACTTCTGAATATATTTTAATGAAATAAAGCTCAAATTGAAGAGCTGTACCCTCTTCATATTCTGACTGCAAGCAGCGCCTCCTACAGTAGAAGAAAAGTTATCTTGTGCATATCATGTTTGGTACTGTTTTATTCATTTTACACTATATAAACGATTTTATTCCATGATATGTCTCATTGCCTCTTAACAATATGGCTGACCAATGACAACCGAGGAACAAGGACATGTACCGTTCAGAACTACATACAGCGCATTCGCTAATTGGCGCACTTTCTTCATTTTTTGAAAAACAAATAAAATTTTTATACTATGGGTTTGAATTTTGCATCACCCTGTATATGTTTTCCATACAAGAACCAAATATACTACCTAAGAATTGCAAACATGATAAAATGGTAAGAAAATCTACACATTGCAACAAATAATTTTAAAAAATGAAGATAGTACCTGTTGTTATACATGAAGCAATATAACCCTTGCAGAATTGATGAGACCACGTGACACTCATCCTAAGTAGAAAAAGTATGTCTTCAAACACGAATTTCTTCACTTTTCTTCTAAACTCAACTAATTGGTATATATATGTTGTCAGGCAACATTTCAACAATACAACATATGTCATTTTTTTATATATTATATTGTTGTGCATTCTTCCTAACTACTGTATATTTAAGGCTATATCTCTGAAACTTCTGAATATATTTTAATGAAATAAAGCTCAAATTGAAGAGCTGTACCCTCTTCATATTCTGACTGCAAGCAGCGCCCCCTACTGTAGAAGGAAAGTTATCTTGTGCATATCATGTTTGGTACTGTTTCATTCATTTTACACTATATAAACGATTTCATTCCATGATATGTCTCATTGCCTCTTAACAATATGGCTGACCAATGACAACCGAGGAACAAGGACATGTACCGTTCAGAACTACATACAGCGCATTCGCTAATTGGCGCACTTTCTTCATTTTTTGAAAAACAAATAAAATTTTTAAACTATGGGTATGAATTTTGCATCACCCTGTATATGTTTTCCATACAAGAACCAAATATACTACCTAAGAATTACAAACATGATAAAATGGTAAGAAAATCTACACATTGCAACAAATAATTTTAAAAAATGAAGATAGTACCTGTTGTTATACATGAAGCAATATAACCCTTGCAGAATTGATGAGACCACGTGACACTCATCCTAAGTAGAAAAAGTATGTCTTCAAACACGAATTTCTTCATTTTTCTTCTAAACTCAACTAATTGGTATATATATGTTGTTAGGCAACATCTCAACAATATAACATATGTCATTTTTATATATATTATATTGTTGTGCATTCTTCCTAACTACTGTATATTTAAGGCTATATCTCCGAAACTTCTGAATATATTTTAATGAAATAAAGCTCAAATTGAAGAGCTGTACCCTCTTCATATTCTGACTGCAAGCAGCGCCCCCTACAGTAGAAGAAAAGTTATCTTGTGCATATCATGTTTGGTATTGTTTTATTCATTTTACACTATATAAACTATTTTATTCCACGATATGTCTCATTGCTTCATAACAATATGGCTGACCAATGACAACCGAGGAATAAGTACATGTACCGTTCAGAACTACATACAGCGCATTCGCTAATTGGCGCACTTTCTTCATTTTTTGAAAAACAAATAAAATTTTTATACTATGGGTTTGAATTTTGCATCACCCTGTATATGTTTTCCATACAACAACCAAATATACTACCTAAGAATTGCAAACATGATAAAATGGTAAGAAAATCTACACATTGCAACAAATAATTTTAAAAAATGAAGATAGTACCTGTTGTTATACATGAAGCAATATAACCCTTGCAGAATTGATGAGACCACGTGACACTCATCCTAAGTAGAAAAAGTATGTCTTCAAACACGAATTTCTTCACTTTTCTTCTAAACTCAAATAATTGGTATATATATGTTGTTAGGCAACATCTCAACAATATAACATATGTCATTTTTATATATATTATATTGTTGTGCATTCTTCCTAACTACTGTATATTTAAGGCTATATCTCCGGAACTTCTGAATATATTTTAATGAAATAAAGCTCAAATTGAAGAGCTGTACCCTCTTCATATTCTGACTGCAAGCAGCGCCCCCTACTGTAGAAGGAAAGTTATCTTGTGCATATCATGTTTGGTACTGTTGTATTCATTTTACACTATATAAACGATTTCATTCCATGATATGTCTCATTGCCTCTTAACAATATGGCTGACCAATGACAACCGAGGAACAAGGACATGTACCGTTCAGAACTACATACAGCGCATTCGCTAATTGGCGCACTTTCTTCATTTTTTGAAAAACAAATAAAATTTTTATACTATGGGTTTGAATTTTGCATCACCCTGTATATGTTTTCCATACAAGAACCAAATATACTACCTAAGAATTGCAAACATGATAAAATGGTAAGAAAATCTACACATTGCAACAAATAATTTTAAAAAATGAAGATAGTACCTGTTGTTATACATGAAGCAATATAACCCTTGCAGAATTGATGAGACCACGTGACACTCATCCTAAGTAGAAAAAGTATGTCTTCAAACACGAATTTCTTCACTTTTCTTCTAAACTCAACTAATTGGTATATATATGTTGTTAGGCAACATCTCAACAATATAACATATGTCATTTTTATATATATTATATTGTTGTGCATTCTTCCTAACTACTGTATATTTAAGGCTATATCTCCGGAACTTCTGAATATATTTTAATGAAATAAAGCTCAAATTGAAGAGCTGTACCCTCTTCATATTCTGACTGCAAGCAGCACCCCCTACTGTAGAAGGAAAGTTATCTTGTGCATATCATGTTTGGTACTGTTTTATTCATTTTACACTATATAAACGATTTCATTCCATGATATGTCTCATTGCCTCTTAACAATATGGCTGACCAATGACAACCGAGGAACAAGGACATGTACCGTTCAGAACTACATACAGCGCATTCGCTAATTGGCGCACTTTCTTCATTTTTTGAAAAACAAATAAAATTTTTATACTATGGGTTTGAATTTTGCATCACCCTGTATATGTTTTCCATACAAGAACCAAATATACTACCTAAGAATTGCAAACATGATAAAATGGTAAGAAAATCTACACATTGCAACAAATAATTTTAAAAAATGAAGATAGTACCTGTTGTTATACATGAAGCAATATAACCCTTGCAGAATTGATGAGACCACGTGACACTCATCCTAAGTAGAAAAAGTATGTCTTCAAACACGAATTTCTTCACTTTTCTTCTAAACTCAACTAATTGGTATATATATGTTGTTAGGCAACATCTCAACAACATAACATATGTCATTTTTATATATATTATATTGTTGTGCATTCTTCCTAACTACTGTATATTTAAGGCTATATCTCCGAAACTTCTGAATATATTTTAATGAAATAAAGCTCAAATTGAAGAGCTGTACCCTCTTCATATTCTGACTGCAAGCAGCGCCCCCTACAGTAGAAGAAAAGTTATCTTGTGCATATCATGTTTGGTACTGTTTTATTCATTTTACACTATATAAACGATTTTATTCCATGATATGTCTCATTGCCTCTTAACAATATGGCTGACCAATGACAACCGAGGAACAAGGACATGTACCGTTCAGAACTACATACAGCGCATTCGCTAATTGGCGCACTTTCTTCATTTTTTGAAAAACAAATAAAATTTTTATACTATGGGTTTGAATTTTGCATCACCCTGTATATGTTTTCCATACAACAACCAAATATACTACCTAAGAATTGCAAACATGATAAAATGGTAAGAAAATCTACACATTATAACAAAAAATTTTAAAAAATGAAGATAGTACCTGTTGTTATACATGAAGCAATATAACCCTTGCAGAATTGATGAGACCACGTGACACTCATCCTAAGTAGAAAAAGTATGTCTTCAAACACGAATTTCTTCACTTTTCTTCTAAACTCAACTAATTGGTATATATATGTTGTCAGGCAACATTTCAACAATATAACATATGTCATTTTTTTATATATTATATTGTTGTGCATTCTTCCTAACTACTGTATATTTAAGGCTATATCTCTGAAACTTCTGAATATATTTTAATGAAATAAAGCTCAAATTGAAGAGCTGTACCCTCTTCATATTCTGACTGCAAGCAGCGCCCCCTACTGTAGAAGGAAAGTTATCTTGTGCATATCATGTTTGGTACTGTTTTATTCATTTTACACTATATAAACGATTTCATTCCATGATATGTCTCATTGCCTCTTAACAATATGGCTGACCAATGACAACCGAGGAACAAGGACATGTACCGTTCAGAACTACATACAGCGCATTCGCTAATTGGCGCACTTTCTTCATTTTTTGAAAAACAAATAAAATTTTTAAACTATGGGTATGAATTTTGCATCACCCTGTATATGTTTTCCATACAAGAACCAAATATACTACCTAAGAATTACAAACATGATAAAATGGTAAGAAAATCTACACATTGCAACAAATAATTTTAAAAAATGAAGATAGTACCTGTTGTTATACATGAAGCAATATAACCCTTGCAGAATTGATGAGACCACGTGACACTCATCCTAAGTAGAAAAAGTATGTCTTCAAACACGAATTTCTTCACTTTTCTTCTAAACTCAAATAATTGGTATATATATGTTGTTAGGCAACATCTCAACAATATAACATATGTCATTTTTATATATATTATATTGTTGTGCATTCTTCCTAACTACTGTATATTTAAGGCTATATCTCCGGAACTTCTGAATATATTTTAATGAAATAAAGCTCAAATTGAAGAGCTGTACCCTCTTCATATTCTGACTGCAAGCAGCGCCTCCTACAGTAGAAGAAAAGTTATCTTGTGCATATCATGTTTGGTACTGTTTTATTCATTTTACACTATATAAACGATTTTATTCCATGATATGTCTCATTGCCTCTTAACAATATGGCTGACCAATGACAACCGAGGAACAAGGACATGTACCGTTCAGAACTACATACAGCGCATTCGCTAATTGGCGCACTTTCTTCATTTTTTGAAAAACAAATAAAATTTTTATACTATGGGTTTGAATTTTGCATCACCCTGTATATGTTTTCCATACAAGAACCAAATATACTACCTAAGAATTGCAAACATGATAAAATGGTAAGAAAATCTACACATTGCAACAAATAATTTTAAAAAATGAAGATAGTACCTGTTGTTATACATGAAGCAATATAACCCTTGCAGAATTGATGAGACCACGTGACACTCATCCTAAGTAGAAAAAGTATGTCTTCAAACACGAATTTCTTCACTTTTCTTCTAAACTCAACTAATTGGTATATATATGTTGTCAGGCAACATTTCAACAATACAACATATGTCATTTTTTTATATATTATATTGTTGTGCATTCTTCCTAACTACTGTATATTTAAGGCTATATCTCTGAAACTTCTGAATATATTTTAATGAAATAAAGCTCAAATTGAAGAGCTGTACCCTCTTCATATTCTGACTGCAAGCAGCGCCCCCTACTGTAGAAGGAAAGTTATCTTGTGCATATCATGTTTGGTACTGTTTCATTCATTTTACACTATATAAACGATTTCATTCCATGATATGTCTCATTGCCTCTTAACAATATGGCTGACCAATGACAACCGAGGAACAAGGACATGTACCGTTCAGAACTACATACAGCGCATTCGCTAATTGGCGCACTTTCTTCATTTTTTGAAAAACAAATAAAATTTTTAAACTATGGGTATGAATTTTGCATCACCCTGTATATGTTTTCCATACAAGAACCAAATATACTACCTAAGAATTACAAACATGATAAAATGGTAAGAAAATCTACACATTGCAACAAATAATTTTAAAAAATGAAGATAGTACCTGTTGTTATACATGAAGCAATATAACCCTTGCAGAATTGATGAGACCACGTGACACTCATCCTAAGTAGAAAAAGTATGTCTTCAAACACGAATTTCTTCATTTTTCTTCTAAACTCAACTAATTGGTATATATATGTTGTTAGGCAACATCTCAACAATATAACATATGTCATTTTTATATATATTATATTGTTGTGCATTCTTCCTAACTACTGTATATTTAAGGCTATATCTCCGAAACTTCTGAATATATTTTAATGAAATAAAGCTCAAATTGAAGAGCTGTATCCTCTTCATATTCTGACTGCAAGCAGCGCCCCCTACAGTAGAAGAAAAGTTATCTTGTGCATATCATGTTTGGTATTGTTTTATTCATTTTACACTATATAAACTATTTTATTCCACGATATGTCTCATTGCTTCATAACAATATGGCTGACCAATGACAACCGAGGAATAAGTACATGTACCGTTCAGAACTACATACAGCGCATTCGCTAATTGGCGCACTTTCTTCATTTTTTGAAAAACAAATAAAATTTTTATACTATGGGTTTGAATTTTGCATCACCCTGTATATGTTTTCCATACAACAACCAAATATACTACCTAAGAATTGCAAACATGATAAAATGGTAAGAAAATCTACACATTGCAACAAATAATTTTAAAAAATGAAGATAGTACCTGTTGTTATACATGAAGCAATATAACCCTTGCAGAATTGATGAGACCACGTGACACTCATCCTAAGTAGAAAAAGTATGTCTTCAAACACGAATTTCTTCACTTTTCTTCTAAACTCAAATAATTGGTATATATATGTTGTTAGGCAACATCTCAACAATATAACATATGTCATTTTTATATATATTATATTGTTGTGCATTCTTCCTAACTACTGTATATTTAAGGCTATATCTCCGGAACTTCTGAATATATTTTAATGAAATAAAGCTCAAATTGAAGAGCTGTACCCTCTTCATATTCTGACTGCAAGCAGCGCCCCCTACTGTAGAAGGAAAGTTATCTTGTGCATATCATGTTTGGTACTGTTGTATTCATTTTACACTATATAAACGATTTCATTCCATGATATGTCTCATTGCCTCTTAACAATATGGCTGACCAATGACAACCGAGGAACAAGGACATGTACCGTTCAGAACTACATACAGCGCATTCGCTAATTGGCGCACTTTCTTCATTTTTTGAAAAACAAATAAAATTTTTATACTATGGGTTTGAATTTTGCATCACCCTGTATATGTTTTCCATACAAGAACCAAATATACTACCTAAGAATTGCAAACATGATAAAATGGTAAGAAAATCTACACATTGCAACAAATAATTTTAAAAAATGAAGATAGTACCTGTTGTTATACATGAAGCAATATAACCCTTGCAGAATTGATGAGACCACGTGACACTCATCCTAAGTAGAAAAAGTATGTCTTCAAACACGAATTTCTTCACTTTTCTTCTAAACTCAACTAATTGGTATATATATGTTGTTAGGCAACATCTCAACAATATAACATATGTCATTTTTATATATATTATATTGTTGTGCATTCTTCCTAACTACTGTATATTTAAGGCTATATCTCCGGAACTTCTGAATATATTTTAATGAAATAAAGCTCAAATTGAAGAGCTGTACCCTCTTCATATTCTGACTGCAAGCAGCACCCCCTACTGTAGAAGGAAAGTTATCTTGTGCATATCATGTTTGGTACTGTTTTATTCATTTTACACTATATAAACGATTTCATTCCATGATATGTCTCATTGCCTCTTAACAATATGGCTGACCAATGACAACCGAGGAACAAGGACATGTACCGTTCAGAACTACATACAGCGCATTCGCTAATTGGCGCACTTTCTTCATTTTTTGAAAAACAAATAAAATTTTTATACTATGGGTTTGAATTTTGCATCACCCTGTATATGTTTTCCATACAAGAACCAAATATACTACCTAAGAATTGCAAACATGATAAAATGGTAAGAAAATCTACACATTGCAACAAATAATTTTAAAAAATGAAGATAGTACCTGTTGTTATACATGAAGCAATATAACCCTTGCAGAATTGATGAGACCACGTGACACTCATCCTAAGTAGAAAAAGTATGTCTTCAAACACGAATTTCTTCACTTTTCTTCTAAACTCAACTAATTGGTATATATATGTTGTTAGGCAACATCTCAACAACATAACATATGTCATTTTTATATATATTATATTGTTGTGCATTCTTCCTAACTACTGTATATTTAAGGCTATATCTCCGAAACTTCTGAATATATTTTAATGAAATAAAGCTCAAATTGAAGAGCTGTACCCTCTTCATATTCTGACTGCAAGCAGCGCCCCCTACAGTAGAAGAAAAGTTATCTTGTGCATATCATGTTTGGTACTGTTTTATTCATTTTACACTATATAAACGATTTTATTCCATGATATGTCTCATTGCCTCTTAACAATATGGCTGACCAATGACAACCGAGGAACAAGGACATGTACCGTTCAGAACTACATACAGCGCATTCGCTAATTGGCGCACTTTCTTCATTTTTTGAAAAACAAATAAAATTTTTATACTATGGGTTTGAATTTTGCATCACCCTGTATATGTTTTCCATACAACAACCAAATATACTACCTAAGAATTGCAAACATGATAAAATGGTAAGAAAATCTACACATTATAACAAAAAATTTTAAAAAATGAAGATAGTACCTGTTGTTATACATGAAGCAATATAACCCTTGCAGAATTGATGAGACCACGTGACACTCATCCTAAGTAGAAAAAGTATGTCTTCAAACACGAATTTCTTCACTTTTCTTCTAAACTCAACTAATTGGTATATATATGTTGTCAGGCAACATTTCAACAATATAACATATGTCATTTTTTTATATATTATATTGTTGTGCATTCTTCCTAACTACTGTATATTTAAGGCTATATCTCTGAAACTTCTGAATATATTTTAATGAAATAAAGCTCAAATTGAAGAGCTGTACCCTCTTCATATTCTGACTGCAAGCAGCGCCCCCTACTGTAGAAGGAAAGTTATCTTGTGCATATCATGTTTGGTACTGTTTTATTCATTTTACACTATATAAACGATTTCATTCCATGATATGTCTCATTGCCTCTTAACAATATGGCTGACCAATGACAACCGAGGAACAAGGACATGTACCGTTCAGAACTACATACAGCGCATTCGCTAATTGGCGCACTTTCTTCATTTTTTGAAAAACAAATAAAATTTTTAAACTATGGGTATGAATTTTGCATCACCCTGTATATGTTTTCCATACAAGAACCAAATATACTACCTAAGAATTACAAACATGATAAAATGGTAAGAAAATCTACACATTGCAACAAATAATTTTAAAAAATGAAGATAGTACCTGTTGTTATACATGAAGCAATATAACCCTTGCAGAATTGATGAGACCACGTGACACTCATCCTAAGTAGAAAAAGTATGTCTTCAAACACGAATTTCTTCATTTTTCTTCTAAACTCAACTAATTGGTATATATATGTTGTTAGGCAACATCTCAACAATATAACATATGTCATTTTTATATATATTATATTGTTGTGCATTCTTCCTAACTACTGTATATTTAAGGCTATATCTCCGAAACTTCTGAATATATTTTAATGAAATAAAGCTCAAATTGAAGAGCTGTACCCTCTTCATATTCTGACTGCAAGCAGCGCCCCCTACAGTAGAAGAAAAGTTATCTTGTGCATATCAAGTTTTGGTATTGTTTTATTCATTTTACACTATATAAACTATTTTATTCCACGATATGTCTCATTGCTTCATAACAATATGGCTGACCAATGACAACCGAGGAATAAGTACATGTACCGTTCAGAACTACATACAGCGCATTCGCTAATTGGCGCACTTTCTTCATTTTTTGAAAAACAAATAAAATTTTTATACTATGGGTTTGAATTTTGCATCACCCTGTATATGTTTTCCATACAACAACCAAATATACTACCTAAGAATTGCAAACATGATAAAATGGTAAGAAAATCTACACATTGCAACAAATAATTTTAAAAAATGAAGATAGTACCTGTTGTTATACATGAAGCAATATAACCCTTGCAGAATTGATGAGACCACGTGACACTCATCCTAAGTAGAAAAAGTATGTCTTCAAACACGAATTTCTTCACTTTTCTTCTAAACTCAAATAATTGGTATATATATGTTGTTAGGCAACATCTCAACAATATAACATATGTCATTTTTATATATATTATATTGTTGTGCATTCTTCCTAACTACTGTATATTTAAGGCTATATCTCCGGAACTTCTGAATATATTTTAATGAAATAAAGCTCAAATTGAAGAGCTGTACCCTCTTCATATTCTGACTGCAAGCAGCGCCCCCTACTGTAGAAGGAAAGTTATCTTGTGCATATCATGTTTGGTACTGTTGTATTCATTTTACACTATATAAACGATTTCATTCCATGATATGTCTCATTGCCTCTTAACAATATGGCTGACCAATGACAACCGAGGAACAAGGACATGTACCGTTCAGAACTACATACAGCGCATTCGCTAATTGGCGCACTTTCTTCATTTTTTGAAAAACAAATAAAATTTTTATACTATGGGTTTGAATTTTGCATCACCCTGTATATGTTTTCCATACAACAACCAAATATACTACCTAAGAATTGCAAACATGATAAAATGGTAAGAAAATCTACACATTATAACAAAAAATTTTAAAAAATGAAGATAGTACCTGTTGTTATACATGAAGCAATATAACCCTTGCAGAATTGATGAGACCACGTGACACTCATCCTAAGTAGAAAAAGTATGTCTTCAAACACGAATTTCTTCACTTTTCTTCTAAACTCAACTAATTGGTATATATATGTTGTCAGGCAACATTTCAACAATATAACATATGTCATTTTTTTATATATTATATTGTTGTGCATTCTTCCTAACTACTGTATATTTAAGGCTATATCTCTGAAACTTCTGAATATATTTTAATGAAATAAAGCTCAAATTGAAGAGCTGTACCCTCTTCATATTCTGACTGCAAGCAGCGCCCCCTACTGTAGAAGGAAAGTTATCTTGTGCATATCATGTTTGGTACTGTTTCATTCATTTTACACTATATAAACGATTTCATTCCATGATATGTCTCATTGCCTCTTAACAATATGGCTGACCAATGACAACCGAGGAACAAGGACATGTACCGTTCAGAACTACATACAGCGCATTCGCTAATTGGCGCACTTTCTTCATTTTTTGAAAAACAAATAAAATTTTTAAACTATGGGTATGAATTTTGCATCACCCTGTATATGTTTTCCATACAAGAACCAAATATACTACCTAAGAATTACAAACATGATAAAATGGTAAGAAAATCTACACATTGCAACAAATAATTTTAAAAAATGAAGATAGTACCTGTTGTTATACATGAAGCAATATAACCCTTGCAGAATTGATGAGACCACGTGACACTCATCCTAAGTAGAAAAAGTATGTCTTCAAACACGAATTTCTTCATTTTTCTTCTAAACTCAACTAATTGGTATATATATGTTGTTAGGCAACATCTCAACAATATAACATATGTCATTTTTAGATATATATTATATTGTTGTGCATTCTTCCTAACTACTGTATATTTAAGGCTATATCTCCGAAACTTCTGAATATATTTTAATGAAATAAAGCTCAAATTGAAGAGCTGTACCCTCTTCATATTCTGACTGCAAGCAGCGCCCCCTACAGTAGAAGAAAAGTTATCTTGTGCATATCAAGTTTTGGTATTGTTTTATTCATTTTACACTATATAAACTATTTTATTCCACGATATGTCTCATTGCTTCATAACAATATGGCTGACCAATGACAACCGAGGAATAAGTACATGTACCGTTCAGAACTACATACAGCGCATTCGCTAATTGGCGCACTTTCTTCATTTTTTGAAAAACAAATAAAATTTTTATACTATGGGTTTGAATTTTGCATCACCCTGTATATGTTTTCCATACAACAACCAAATATACTACCTAAGAATTGCAAACATGATAAAATGGTAAGAAAATCTACACATTGCAACAAATAATTTTAAAAAATGAAGATAGTACCTGTTGTTATACATGAAGCAATATAACCCTTGCAGAATTGATGAGACCACGTGACACTCATCCTAAGTAGAAAAAGTATGTCTTCAAACACGAATTTCTTCACTTTTCTTCTAAACTCAAATAATTGGTATATATATGTTGTTAGGCAACATCTCAACAATATAACATATGTCATTTTTATATATATTATATTGTTGTGCATTCTTCCTAACTACTGTATATTTAAGGCTATATCTCCGGAACTTCTGAATATATTTTAATGAAATAAAGCTCAAATTGAAGAGCTGTACCCTCTTCATATTCTGACTGCAAGCAGCGCCCCCTACTGTAGAAGGAAAGTTATCTTGTGCATATCATGTTTGGTACTGTTGTATTCATTTTACACTATATAAACGATTTCATTCCATGATATGTCTCATTGCCTCTTAACAATATGGCTGACCAATGACAACCGAGGAACAAGGACATGTACCGTTCAGAACTACATACAGCGCATTCGCTAATTGGCGCACTTTCTTCATTTTTTGAAAAACAAATAAAATTTTTATACTATGGGTTTGAATTTTGCATCACCCTGTATATGTTTTCAATACAAGAACCAAATATACTACCTAAGAATTGCAAACATGATGAAATGGTAAGAAAATCTACACATTGCAACAAATAATTTTAAAAAATGAAGATAGTACCTGTTGTTATACATGAAGCAATATAACCCTTGCAGAATTGATGAGACCACGTGACACTCATCCTAAGTAGAAAAAGTATGTCTTCAAACACGAATTTCTTCACTTTTCTTCTAAACTCAACTAATTGGTATATATATGTTGTTAGGCAACATCTCAACAATATAACATATGTCATTTTTATATATATTATATTGTTGTGCATTCTTCCTAACTACTGTATATTTAAGGCTATATCTCCGGAACTTCTGAATATATTTTAATGAAATAAAGCTCAAATTGAAGAGCTGTACCCTCTTCATATTCTGACTGCAAGCAGCACCCCCTACTGTAGAAGGAAAGTTATCTTGTGCATATCATGTTTGGTACTGTTTTATTCATTTTACACTATATAAACGATTTCATTCCATGATATGTCTCATTGCCTCTTAACAATATGGCTGACCAATGACAACCGAGGAACAAGGACATGTACCGTTCAGAACTACATACAGCGCATTCGCTAATTGGCGCACTTTCTTCATTTTTTGAAAAACAAATAAAATTTTTATACTATGGGTTTGAATTTTGCATCACCCTGTATATGTTTTCCATACAAGAACCAAATATACTACCTAAGAATTGCAAACATGATAAAATGGTAAGAAAATCTACACATTGCAACAAATAATTTTAAAAAATGAAGATAGTACCTGTTGTTATACATGAAGCAATATAACCCTTGCAGAATTGATGAGACCACGTGACACTCATCCTAAGTAGAAAAAGTATGTCTTCAAACACGAATTTCTTCACTTTTCTTCTAAACTCAACTAATTGGTATATATATGTTGTTAGGCAACATCTCAACAACATAACATATGTCATTTTTATATATATTATATTGTTGTGCATTCTTCCTAACTACTGTATATTTAAGGCTATATCTCCGAAACTTCTGAATATATTTTAATGAAATAAAGCTCAAATTGAAGAGCTGTACCCTCTTCATATTCTGACTGCAAGCAGCGCCCCCTACAGTAGAAGAAAAGTTATCTTGTGCATATCATGTTTGGTACTGTTTTATTCATTTTACACTATATAAACGATTTTATTCCATGATATGTCTCATTGCCTCTTAACAATATGGCTGACCAATGACAACCGAGGAACAAGGACATGTACCGTTCAGAACTACATACAGCGCATTCGCTAATTGGCGCACTTTCTTCATTTTTTGAAAAACAAATAAAATTTTTATACTATGGGTTTGAATTTTGCATCACCCTGTATATGTTTTCCATACAACAACCAAATATACTACCTAAGAATTGCAAACATGATAAAATGGTAAGAAAATCTACACATTATAACAAAAAATTTTAAAAAATGAAGATAGTACCTGTTGTTATACATGAAGCAATATAACCCTTGCAGAATTGATGAGACCACGTGACACTCATCCTAAGTAGAAAAAGTATGTCTTCAAACACGAATTTCTTCACTTTTCTTCTAAACTCAACTAATTGGTATATATATGTTGTCAGGCAACATTTCAACAATATAACATATGTCATTTTTTTATATATTATATTGTTGTGCATTCTTCCTAACTACTGTATATTTAAGGCTATATCTCTGAAACTTCTGAATATATTTTAATGAAATAAAGCTCAAATTGAAGAGCTGTACCCTCTTCATATTCTGACTGCAAGCAGCGCCCCCTACTGTAGAAGGAAAGTTATCTTGTGCATATCATGTTTGGTACTGTTTTATTCATTTTACACTATATAAACGATTTTATTCCACGATATGTCTCATTGCTTCATAACAATATGGCTGACCAATGACAACCGAGGAATAAGTACATGTACCTTTCAGAACTACATACAGCGCATTCGCTAATTGGCGCACTTTCTTCATTTTTTGAAAAACAAATAAAATTTTTAAACTATGGGTATGAATTTTGCATCACCCTGTATATGTTTTCAATACAAGAACCAAATATACTACCTAAGAATTACAAACATGATAAAATGGTAAGAAAATCTACACATTGCAACAAATAATTTTAAAAAATGAAGATAGTACCTGTTGTTATACATGAAGCAATATAACCCTTGCAGAATTGATGAGACCACGTGACACTCATCCTAAGTAGAAAAAGTATGTCTTCAAACACGAATTTCTTCACTTTTCTTCTAAACTCAACTAATTGGTATATATATGTTGTTAGGCAACATCTCAACAATATAACATATGTCATTTTTATATATATTATATTGTTGTGCATTCTTCCTAACTACTGTATATTTAAGGCTATATCTCCGAAACTTCTGAATATATTTTAATGAAATAAAGCTCAAATTGAAGAGCTGTACCCTCTTCATATTCTGACTGCAAGCAGCGCCCCCTACAGTAGAAGAAAAGTTATCTTGTGCATATCATGTTTGGTACTGTTTTATTCATTTTACACTATATAAACGATTTTATTCCACGATATGTCTCATTGCTTCATAACAATATGGCTGACCAATGACAACCGAGGAATAAGTACATGTACCTTTCAGAACTACATACAGCGCATTCGCTAATTGGCGCACTTTCTTCATTTCTTGAAAAACAAATAAAATTTTTATACTATGGGTTTGAATTTTGCATCACCCTGTATATGTTTTCCATACAACAACCAAATATACTACCTAAGAATTGCAAACATGATAAAATGGTAAGAAAATCTACACATTATAACAAAAAATTTTAAAAAATGAAGATAGTACCTGTTGTTATACATGAAGCAATATAACCCTTACAGAATTGATGAGACCACGTGACACTCATCCTAAGTAGAAAAAGTATGTCTTCAAACACAAATTTCTTCACTTTTTCTTCTAAACTCAACTAATTGGTATATATATGTTGTTAGGCAACATCTCAACAATATAACATATGTCATTTTTATATATATTATATTGTTGTGCATTCTTCCTAACTACTGTATATTTAAGGCTATATCTCCGAAACTTCTGAATATATTTTAATGAAATAAAGCTCAAATTGAAGAGCTGTACCCTCTTCATATTCTGACTGCAAGCAGCGCCCCCTACTGTAGAAGAAAAGTTATCTTGTGCATATCATGTTTGGTACTGTTTTATTCATTTTACACTATATAAACGATTTCATTCCATGATATGTCTCATTGCCTCTTAACAATATGGCTGACCAATGACAACCGAGGAACAAGGACATGTACCGTTCAGAACTACATACAGCGCATTCGCTAATTGGCGCACTTTCTTCATTTTTTGAAAAACAAATAAAATTTTTATACTATGGGTTTGGATTTTGCATCACCCTGTATATGTTTTCCATACAAGAACCAAATATACTACCTAAGAATTGCAAACATGATAAAATGGTAAGAAAATCTACACATTGCAACAAATAATTTTAAAAAATGAAGATAGTACCTGTTGTTATACATGAAGCAATATAACCCTTGCACAATTGATGAGACCACGTGACACTCATCCTAAGTAGAAAAAGTATGTCTTCAAACACGAATTTCTTCACTTTTCTTCTAAACTCAACTAATTGGTATATATATGTTGTTAGGCAACATCTCAACAACATAACATATGTCATTTTTATATATATTATATTGTTGTGCATTCTTCCTAACTACTGTATATTTAAGGCTATATCTCCGAAACTTCTGAATATATTTTAATGAAATAAAGCTCAAATTGAAGAGCTGTACCCTCTTCATATTCTGACTGCAAGCAGCGCCCCCTACAGTAGAAGAAAAGTTATCTTGTGCATATCATGTTTGGTACTGTTTTATTCATTTTACACTATATAAACGATTTTATTCCATGATATGTCTCATTGCCTCTTAACAATATGGCTGACCAATGACAACCGAGGAACAAGGACATGTACCGTTCAGAACTACATACAGCGCATTCGCTAATTGGCGCACTTTCTTCATTTTTTGAAAAACAAATAAAATTTTTATACTATGGGTTTGAATTTTGCATCACCCTGTATATGTTTTCCATACAACAACCAAATATACTACCTAAGAATTGCAAACATGATAAAATGGTAAGAAAATCTACACATTATAACAAAAAATTTTAAAAAATGAAGATAGTACCTGTTGTTATACATGAAGCAATATAACCCTTGCAGAATTGATGAGACCACGTGACACTCATCCTAAGTAGAAAAAGTATGTCTTCAAACACGAATTTCTTCACTTTTCTTCTAAACTCAACTAATTGGTATATATATGTTGTCAGGCAACATTTCAGCAATATAACATATGTCATTTTTTTATATATTATATTGTTGTGCATTCTTCCTAACTACTGTATATTTAAGGCTATATCTCTGAAACTTCTGAATATATTTTAATGAAATAAAGCTCAAATTGAAGAGCTGTACCCTCTTCATATTCTGACTGCAAGCAGCGCCCCCTACTGTAGAAGGAAAGTTATCTTGTGCATATCATGTTTGGTACTGTTTTATTCATTTTACACTATATAAACGATTTCATTCCATGATATGTCTCATTGCCTCTTAACAATATGGCTGACCAATGACAACCGAGGAACAAGGACATGTACCGTTCAGAACTACATACAGCGCATTCGCTAATTGGCGCACTTTCTTCATTTTTTGAAAAACAAATAAAATTTTTAAACTATGGGTATGAATTTTGCATCACCCTGTATATGTTTTCAATACAAGAACCAAATATACTACCTAAGAATTACAAACATGATAAAATGGTAAGAAAATCTACACATTGCAACAAATAATTTTAAAAAATGAAGATAGTACCTGTTGTTATACATGAAGCAATATAACCCTTGCAGAATTGATGAGACCACGTGACACTCATCCTAAGTAGAAAAAGTATGTCTTCAAACACGAACTTCTTCACTTTTCTTCTAAACTCAACTAATTGGTATATATATGTTGTTAGGCAACATCTCAACAATATAACATATGTCATTTTTATATATATTATATTGTTGTGCATTCTTCCTAACTACTGTATATTTAAGGCTATATCTCCGAAACTTCTGAATATATTTTAATGAAATAAAGCTCAAATTGAAGAGCTGTACCCTCTTCATATTCTGACTGCAAGCAGCGCCCCCTACAGTAGAAGAAAAGTTATCTTGTGCATATCATGTTTGGTACTGTTTTATTCATTTTACACTATATAAACGATTTTATTCCACGATATGTCTCATTGCTTCATAACAATATGGCTGACCAATGACAACCGAGGAATAAGTACATGTACCGTTCAGAACTACATACAGCGCATTCGCTAATTGGCGCACTTTCTTCATTTTTTGAAAAACAAATAAAATTTTTATACTATGGGTTTGGATTTTGCATCACCCTGTATATGTTTTCCATACAAGAACCAAATATACTACCTAAGAATTGCAAACATGATAAAATGGTAAGAAAATCTACACATTGCAACAAATAATTTTAAAAAATGAAGATAGTACCTGTTGTTATACATGAAGCAATATAACCCTTGCACAATTGATGAGACCACGTGACACTCATCCTAAGTAGAAAAAGTATGTCTTCAAACACGAATTTCTTCACTTTTCTTCTAAACTCAACTAATTGGTATATATATGTTGTTAGGCAACATCTCAACAACATAACATATGTCATTTTTATATATATTATATTGTTGTGCATTCTTCCTAACTACTGTATATTTAAGGCTATATCTCCGAAACTTCTGAATATATTTTAATGAAATAAAGCTCAAATTGAAGAGCTGTACCCTCTTCATATTCTGACTGCAAGCAGCGCCCCATACAGTAGAAGAAAAGTTATCTTGTGCATATCATGTTTGGTACTGTTTTATTCATTTTACACTATATAAACGATTTTATTCCATGATATGTCTCATTGCCTCTTAACAATATGGCTGACCAATGACAACCGAGGAACAAGGACATGTACCGTTCAGAACTACATACAGCGCATTCGCTAATTGGCGCACTTTCTTCATTTTTTGAAAAACAAATAAAATTTTTATACTATGGGTTTGAATTTTGCATCACCCTGTATATGTTTTCCATACAACAACCAAATATACTACCTAAGAATTGCAAACATGATAAAATGGTAAGAAAATCTACACATTATAACAAAAAATTTTAAAAAATGAAGATAGTACCTGTTGTTATACATGAAGCAATATAACCCTTGCAGAATTGATGAGACCACGTGACACTCATCCTAAGTAGAAAAAGTATGTCTTCAAACACGAATTTCTTCACTTTTCTTCTAAACTCAACTAATTGGTATATATATGTTGTCAGGCAACATTTCAACAATATAACATATGTCATTTTTTTATATATTATATTGTTGTGCATTCTTCCTAACTACTGTATATTTAAGGCTATATCTCTGAAACTTCTGAATATATTTTAATGAAATAAAGCTCAAATTGAAGAGCTGTACCCTCTTCATATTCTGACTGCAAGCAGCGCCCCCTACTGTAGAAGGAAAGTTATCTTGTGCATATCGTGTTTGGTACTGTTTTATTCATTTTACACTATATAAACGATTTCATTCCATGATATGTCTCATTGCCTCTTAACAATATGGCTGACCAATGACAACCGAGGAACAAGGACATGTACCGTTCAGAACTACATACAGCGCATTCGCTAATTGGCGCACTTTCTTCATTTTTTGAAAAACAAATAAAATTTTTATACTATGGGTTTGAATTTTGCATCACCCTGTATATGTTTTCCATACAACAACCAAATATACTACCTAAGAATTGCAAACATGATAAAATGGTAAGAAAATCTACACATTATAACAAAAAATTTTAAAAAATGAAGATAGTACCTGTTGTTATACATGAAGCAATATAACCCTTGCAGAATTGATGAGACCACGTGACACTCATCCTAAGTAGAAAAAGTATGTCTTCAAACACGAATTTCTTCACTTTTCTTCTAAACTCAACTAATTGGTATATATATGTTGTCAGGCAACATTTCAGCAATATAACATATGTCATTTTTTTATATATTATATTGTTGTGCATTCTTCCTAACTACTGTATATTTAAGGCTATATCTCTGAAACTTCTGAATATATTTTAATGAAATAAAGCTCAAATTGAAGAGCTGTACCCTCTTCATATTCTGACTGCAAGCAGCGCCCCCTACTGTAGAAGGAAAGTTATCTTGTGCATATCATGTTTGGTACTGTTTTATTCATTTTACACTATATAAACGATTTCATTCCATGATATGTCTCATTGCCTCTTAACAATATGGCTGACCAATGACAACCGAGGAACAAGGACATGTACCGTTCAGAACTACATACAGCGCATTCGCTAATTGGCGCACTTTCTTCATTTTTTGAAAAACAAATAAAATTTTTATACTATGGGTTTGAATTTTGCATCACCCTGTATATGTTTTCCATACAACAACCAAATATACTACCTAAGAATTGCAAACATGATAAAATGGTAAGAAAATCTACACATTATAACAAAAAATTTTAAAAAATGAAGATAGTACCTGTTGTTATACATGAAGCAATATAACCCTTGCAGAATTGATGAGACCACGTGACACTCATCC
>NW_027657418.1:0-29041 GCF_964235325.1 Thermobia domestica | reverse complement strand
GGGTGATGCAAATTTCAACCCTTAATAGTATAAAATTATTGTTTGTTCATCAAGAAATAAAGAAAATGCACCATATACCGATTGCGCTGTACGTAGTTCTGAATGGTACATGTTCTTACTCCTCGGTTGTCATTCGTCAGCCATATTGTTATGAGGCAATGAGACATATTATGGGATAAAATCTGTTATATTCTGCAAAAAACAGTTAGAAAGTACCAAATATGATATATACAAGGTAACTTCCCGTCTACGTTAGAGGACTCTGCTTGCAGTCACATCATAAAGGGGGCAATGCTCTTCAATTTGAGCTTTATTTCGTTAAAATATGTGCAGAAGTTTCGGAGATATAGCCTTTAGTATATAGTGGTTAGGTGCAATGCACAACAATATAATATATATAAAAATGACATATGTTATATTGTTGAGATGTTACCTAACAACATATTTATACCAAATAGTACAGTTTTGAAGAAATTGAAGAAAATAGTGTTTGAAGACATACTTTTTCGACTTAAGATGAGTGTCACGTGGTCTCATCAATCCTGCAAGGGTTAAATTGCTTCAAGTATAACAACAGGTACTAACTTCATTTTTTACATTTTTTCTTGTAATCTATAGATTTTCTTTCCCCTTTATCATGTGTGCAACACTTAGGTAGTATATTTGGTAGTTGTGTAGAAAAAATATACAGGGTGATGCAAAATTTCAACCCTTAATAGTATAAAATTATTGTTTGTTCATCAAGAAATAAAGAAAATGCACCATATACCGATTGCGCTGTATGTAGTTCTGAATGGTACATGTTCTTACTCCTCGGTTGTCATTCGTCAGCCATATTGTTATGAGGCAATGAGACATATTATGGGATAAAATCTGTTATATTCTGCAAAAAACAGTTAGAAAGTACCAAATATGATATATACAAGGTAACTTCCCGTCTACGGTAGAGGACTCTGCTTGCACTCACATCATAAAGGGGGCAATGCTCTTCAATTTGAGCTTTATTTCGTTAAAATATGTGCAGAAGTTTCGGAGATATAGCCTTTAGTATATAGTGGTTAGGTGCAATGCACAACAATATAATATATATAAAAATGACATATGTTATATTGTTGAGATGTTACCTAACAACATATTTATACCAAATAGTACAGTTTTGAAGAAAATTGAAGAAAATAGTGTTTGAAGACATACTTTTTCGACTTAAGATGAGTGTCACATGGTCTCATCAATCCTGCAAGGGTTAAATTGCTTCAAGTATAACAACAGGTACTAACTTCATTTTTTACATTTTTTCTTGTAATCTATAGATTTTCTTTCCCCTTTATCATGTGTGCAAGACTTAGGTAGTATATTTGGTAGTTGTGTAGAAAAAATATACGGGGTGATGCAAAATTTCAACCCTTAATAGTATAAAATTATTGTTTGTTCATCAAGAAATAAAGAAAATGCACCATATACCGAGTGCGCTGTATGTAGTTCTGAATGGTACATGTTCTTACTCCTCGGTTGTCATTCGTCAGCCATATTGTTATGAGGCAATGAGACATATTATGGGATAAAATCTGTTATATTCTGCAAAAAACAGTTAGAAAGTACCAAATATGATATATAATAGGTAACTTCCCGTCTACGGTAGAGGACTCTGCTTGCACTCACATCATAAAGGGGGCAATGCTCTTCAATTTGAGCTTTATTTCGTTAAAATATGTGCAGAAGTTTCGGAGATATAGCCTTTAGTATATAGTGGTTAGGTGCAATGCACAACAATATAATATATATAAAAATGACATATTTTATATTGTTGAGATGTTACCTAACAACATATTTATACCAAATAGTACAGTTTTGAAGAAAATAGAAGAAAATAGTATTTGAAGACATACTTTTTCGACTTAAGATGAGTGTCACGTGGTCACATCAATCCTGCAAGGGTTAAATTGCTTCAAGTATAACAACAGGTACTAACTTCATTTTTTACATTTTTTCTTGTAATCTATAGATTTTCTTTCCCATTTATCATGTGTGCAACACTTAGGTAGTATATTTGGTAGTTGTGTAGAAAAAATATACAGGGTGATGCAAAATTTCAACCCTTAATAGTATAAAATTATTGTTTGTTCATCAAGAAATAAAGAAAATGCACCATATAACGAGTGCGCTGTATGTAGTTCTGAATGGTACATGTTCTTACTCCTCGGTTGTCATTCGTCAGTCATATTGTTATGAGGCAATGAGACATATTATGGGATAAAATCTGTTATATTCTGCAAAAAACAGTTAGAAAGTACCAAATATGATATATACAAGGTAACTTCCCGTCTACGTTAGAGGACTCTGCTTGCACTCACATCATAAAGGGGGCAATGCTCTTCAATTTGAGCTTTATTTCGTTAAAATATGTGCAGAAGTTTCGGAGATATAGCCTTTAGTATATAGTGGTTAGGTGCAATGCACAACAATATAATATATATAAAAATGACATATGTTATATTGTTGAGATGTTACCTAACAACATATTTATACCTTATAGTACAGTTTTGAAGAAAATTGAAGAAAATAGTGTTTGAAGACATACTTTTTCGACTTAAGATGAGTGTCACGTGGTCTCATCAATCCTGCAAGGGTTAAATTGCTTCAAGTATAACAACAGGTACTAACTTCATTTTTTACATTTTTTCTTGTAATCTATAGATTTTCTTTCCCCTTTATCATGTGTGCAACACTTAGGTAGTATATTTGGTAGTTGTGTAGAAAAAATATACAGAGTGATGCAAAATTTCAACCCTTAATAGTATAAAATTATTGTTTGTTCATCAAGAAATAAAGAAAATGCACCATATACCGATTGCGCTGTATGTAGTTCTGAATGGTACATGTTCTTACTCCTCGGTTGTCATTCGTCAGCCATATTGTTATGAGGCAATGAGACATATTATGGGATAAAATCTGTTATATTCTGCAAAAAACAGTTAGAAAGTACCAAATATGATATATACAAGGTAACTTCCCGTCTACGTTAGAGGACTCTGCTTGCAGTCACATCATAAAGGGGGCAATGCTCTTCAATTTGAGCTTTATTTCGTTAAAATATGTGCAGAAGTTTCGGAGATATAGCCTTTAGTATATAGTGGTTAGGTGCAATGCACAACAATATAATATATATAAAAATGACATATGTTATATTGTTGAGATGTTACCTAACAACATATTTATACCAAATAGTACAGTTTTGAAGAAAATTGAAGAAAATAGTGTTTGAAGACATACTTTTTCGACTTAAGATGAGTGTCACGTGGTCTCATCAATCCTGCAAGGGTTAAATTGCTTCAAGTATAACAACAGGTACTAACTTCATTTTTTACATTTTTTCTTGTAATCTATAGATTTTCTTTCCCCTTTATCATGTGTGCAACACTTAGGTAGTATATTTGGTAGTTGTGTAGAAAAAATATACAGGGTGATGCAAAATTTCAACCCTTAATAGTATAAAATTATTGTTTGTTCATCAAGAAATAAAGAAAATGCACCATATACCGATTGCGCTGTATGTAGTTCTGAATGGTACATGTTCTTACTCCTCGGTTGTCATTCGTCAGCCATATTGTTATGAGGCAATGACACATATTATGGGATAAAATCTGTTATATTCTGCAAAAAACAGTTAGAAAGTACCAAATATGATATATACAAGGTAACTTCCCGTCTACGGTAGAGGACTCTGCTTGCACTCACATCATAAAGGGGGCAATGCTCTTCAATTTGAGCTTTATTTCGTTAAAATATGTGCAGAAGTTTCGGAGATATAGCCTTTAGTATATAGTGGTTAGGTGCAATGCACAACAATATAATATATATAAAAATGACATATGTTATATTGTTGAGATGTTACCTAACAACATATTTATACCAAATAGTACAGTTTTGAAGAAAATTGAAGAAAATAGTGTTTGAAGACATACTTTTTCGACTTAAGATGAGTGTCACATGGTCTCATCAATCCTGCAAGGGTTAAATTGCTTCAAGTATAACAACAGGTACTAACTTCATTTTTTACATTTTTTCTTGTAATCTATAGATTTTCTTTCCCCTTTATCATGTGTGCAACACTTAGGTAGTATATTTGGTAGTTGTGTAGAAAAAATATACAGGGTGATGCAAAATTTCAACCCTTAATAGTATAAAATTATTGTTTGTTCATCAAGAAATAAAGAAAATGCACCATATACCGATTGCGCTGTATGTAGTTCTGAATGGTACATGTTCTTACTCCTCGGTTGTCATTCGTCAGCCATATTGTTATGAGGCAATGACACATATTATGGGATAAAATCTGTTATATTCTGCAAAAAACAGTTAGAAAGTACCAAATATGATATATACAAGGTAACTTCCCGTCTACGTTAGAGGACTCTGCTTGCAGTCACATCATAAAGGGGGCAATGCTCTTCAATTTGAGCTTTATTTCGTTAAAATATGTGCAGAAGTTTCGGAGATATAGCCTTTAGTATATAGTGGTTAGGTGCAATGCACAACAATATAATATATATAAAAATGACATATGTTATATTGTTGAGATGTTACCTAACAACATATTTATACCAAATAGTAAAGTTTTGAAGAAAATTGAAGAAAATAGTGTTTGAAGACATACTTTTTCGACTTAAGATGAGTGTCACGTGGTCTCATCAATCCTGCAAGGGTTAAATTGCTTCAAGTATAACAACAGGTACTAACTTCATTTTTTACATTTTTTCTTGTAATCTATAGATTTTCTTTCCCCTTTATCATGTGTGCAAGACTTAGGTAGTATATTTGGTAGTTGTGTAGAAAAAATATACAGGGTGATGCAAAATTTCAACCCTTAATAGTATAAAATTATTGTTTGTTCATCAAGAAATAAAGAAAATGCACCATATACCGAGTGCGCTGTATGTAGTTCTGAATGGTACATGTTCTTACTCCTCGGTTGTCATTCGTCAGCCATATTGTTATGAGGCAATGAGACATATTATGGGATAAAATCTGTTATATTCTGCAAAAAACAGTTAGAAAGTACCAAATATGATATATACAAGGTAACTTCCCGTCTACGGTAGAGGACTCTGCTTGCACTCACATCATAAAGGGGGCAATGCTCTTCAATTTGAGCTTTATTTCGTTAAAATATGTGCAGAAGTTTCGGAGATATAGCCTTTAGTATATAGTGGTTAGGTGCAATGCACAACAATATAATATATATAAAAATGACATATTTTATATTGTTGAGATGTTACCTAACAACATATTTATACCAAATAGTACAGTTTTGAAGAAAATTGAAGAAAATAGTATTTGAAGACATACTTTTTCGACTTAAGATGAGTGTCACGTGGTCACATCAATCCTGCAAGGGTTAAATTGCTTCAAGTATAACAACAGGTACTAACTTCATTTTTTACATTTTTTCTTGTAATCTATAGATTTTCTTTCCCATTTATCATGTGTGCAACACTTAGGTAGTATGTTTGGTAGTTGTGTAGAAAAAATATACAGGGTGATGCAAAATTTCAACCCTTAATAGTATAAAATTATTGTTTGTTCATCAAGAAATAAAGAAAATGCACCATATACCGATTGCGCTGTACGTAGTTCTGAATGGTACATGTTCTTACTCCTCGGTTGTCATTCGTCAGCCATATTGTTATGAGGCAATGAGACATATTATGGGATAAAATCTGTTATATTCTGCAAAAAACAGTTAGAAAGTACCAAATATGATATATACAAGGTAACTTCCCGTCTACGTTAGAGGACTCTGCTTGCAGTCACATCATAAAGGGGGCAATGCTCTTCAATTTGAGCTTTATTTCGTTAAAATATGTGCAGAAGTTTCGGAGATATAGCCTTTAGTATATAGTGGTTAGGTGCAATGCACAACAATATAATATATATAAAAATGACATATGTTATATTGTTGAGATGTTACCTAACAACATATTTATACCAAATAGTACAGTTTTGAAGAAAATTGAAGAAAATAGTGTTTGAAGACATACTTTTTCGACTTAAGATGAGTGTCACGTGGTCTCATCAATCCTGCAAGGGTTAAATTGCTTCAAGTATAACAACAGGTACTAACTTCATTTTTTACATTTTTTCTTGTAATCTATAGATTTTCTTTCCCCTTTATCATGTGTGCAACACTTAGGTAGTATATTTGGTAGTTGTGTAGAAAAAATATACAGGGTGATGCAAAATTTCAACCCTTAATAGTATAAAATTATTGTTTGTTCATCAAGAAATAAAGAAAATGCACCATATACCGATTGCGCTGTATGTAGTTCTGAATGGTACATGTTCTTACTCCTCGGTTGTCATTCGTCAGCCATATTGTTATGAGGCAATGAGACATATTATGGGATAAAATCTGTTATATTCTGCAAAAAACAGTTAGAAAGTACCAAATATGATATATACAAGGTAACTTCCCGTCTACGGTAGAGGACTCTGCTTGCACTCACATCATAAAGGGGGCAATGCTCTTCAATTTGAGCTTTATTTCGTTAAAATATGTGCAGAAGTTTCGGAGATATAGCCTTTAGTATATAGTGGTTAGGTGCAATGCACAACAATATAATATATATAAAAATGACATATGTTATATTGTTGAGATGTTACCTAACAACATATTTATACCAAATAGTACAGTTTTGAAGAAAATTGAAGAAAATAGTGTTTGAAGACATACTTTTTCGACTTAAGATGAGTGTCACATGGTCTCATCAATCCTGCAAGGGTTAAATTGCTTCAAGTATAACAACAGGTACTAACTTCATTTTTTACATTTTTTCTTGTAATCTATAGATTTTCTTTCCCCTTTATCATGTGTGCAAGACTTAGGTAGTATATTTGGTAGTTGTGTAGAAAAAATATACGGGGTGATGCAAAATTTCAACCCTTAATAGTATAAAATTATTGTTTGTTCATCAAGAAATAAAGAAAATGCACCATATACCGAGTGCGCTGTATGTAGTTCTGAATGGTACATGTTCTTACTCCTCGGTTGTCATTCGTCAGCCATATTGTTATGAGGCAATGAGACATATTATGGGATAAAATCTGTTATATTCTGCAAAAAACAGTTAGAAAGTACCAAATATGATATATACAAGGTAACTTCCCGTCTACGGTAGAGGACTCTGCTTGCACTCACATCATAAAGGGGGCAATGCTCTTCAATTTGAGCTTTATTTCGTTAAAATATGTGCAGAAGTTTCGGAGATATAGCCTTTAGTATATAGTGGTTAGGTGCAATGCACAACAATATAATATATATAAAAATGACATATGTTATATTGTTGAGATGTTACCTAACAACATATTTATACCAAATAGTACAGTTTTGAAGAAAATAGAAGAAAATAGTATTTGAAGACATACTTTTTCGACTTAAGATGAGTGTCACGTGGTCACATCAATCCTGCAAGGGTTAAATTGCTTCAAGTATAACAACAGGTACTAACTTCATTTTTTACATTTTTTCTTGTAATCTATAGATTTTCTTTCCCATTTATCATGTGTGCAACACTTAGGTAGTATATTTGGTAGTTGTGTAGAAAAAATATACAGGGTGATGCAAAATTTCAACCCTTAATAGTATAAAATTATTGTTTGTTCATCAAGAAATAAAGAAAATGCACCATATACCGATTGCGCTGTATGTAGTTCTGAATGGTACATGTTCTTACTCCTCGGTTGTCATTCGTCAGCCATATTGTTATGAGGCAATGAGACATATTATGGGATAAAATCTGTTATATTCTGCAAAAAACAGTTAGAAAGTACCAAATATGATATATACAAGGTAACTTCCCGTCTACGTTAGAGGACTCTGCTTGCAGTCACATCATAAAGGGGGCAATGCTCTTCAATTTGAGCTTTATTTCGTTAAAATATGTGCAGAAGTTTCGGAGATATAGCCTTTAGTATATAGTGGTTAGGTGCAATGCACAACAATATAATATATATAAAAATGACATATGTTATATTGTTGAGATGTTACCTAACAACATATTTATACCAAATAGTACAGTTTTGAAGAAAATTGAAGAAAATAGTGTTTGAAGACATACTTTTTCGACTTAAGGTGAGTGTCACGTGGTCTCATCAATCCTGCAAGGGTTAAATTGCTTCAAGTATAACAACAGGTACTAACTTCATTTTTTACATTTTTTCTTGTAATCTATAGATTTTCTTTCCCCTTTATCATGTGTGCAAGACTTAGGTAGTATATTTGGTAGTTGTGTAGAAAAAATATACAGGGTGATGCAAAATTTCAACCCTTAATAGTATAAAATTATTGTTTGTTCATCAAGAAATAAAGAAAATGCACCATATACCGAGTGCGCTGTATGTAGTTCTGAATGGTACATGTTCTTACTCCTCGGTTGTCATTCGTCAGCCATATTGTTATGAGGCAATGAGACATATTATGGGATAAAATCTGTTATATTCTGCAAAAAACAGTTAGAAAGTACCAAATATGATATATACAAGGTAACTTCCCGTCTACGGTAGAGGACTCTGCTTGCACTCACATCATAAAGGGGGCAATGCTCTTCAATTTGAGCTTTATTTCGTTAAAATATGTGCAGAAGTTTCGGAGATATAGCCTTTAGTATATAGTGGTTAGGTGCAATGCACAACAATATAATATATATAAAAATGACATATGTTATATTGTTGAGATGTTACCTAACAACATATTTATACCAAATAGTACAGTTTTGAAGAAAATTGAAGAAAATAGTGTTTGAAGACATACTTTTTCGACTTAAGATGAGTGTCACGTGGTCTCATCAATCCTGCAAGGGTTAAATTGCTTCAAGTATAACAACAGGTACTAACTTCATTTTTTACATTTTTTCTTGTAATCTATAGATTTTCTTTCCCCTTTATCATGTGTGCAACACTTAGGTAGTATATTTGGTAGTTGTGTAGAAAAAATATACAGGGTGATGCAAAATTTCAACCCTTAATAGTATAAAATTATTGTTTGTTCATCAAGAAATAAAGAAAATGCACCATATACCGATTGCGCTGTATGTAGTTCTGAATGGTACATGTTCTTACTCCTCGGTTGTCATTCGTCAGCCATATTGTTATGAGGCAATGAGACATATTATGGGATAAAATCTGTTATATTCTGCAAAAAACAGTTAGAAAGTACCAAATATGATATATACAAGGTAACTTCCCGTCTACGGTAGAGGACTCTGCTTGCACTCACATCATAAAGGGGGCAATGCTCTTCAATTTGAGCTTTATTTCGTTAAAATATGTGCAGAAGTTTCGGAGATATAGCCTTTAGTATATAGTGGTTAGGTGCAAAGCACAACAATATAATATATATAAAAATGACATATGTTATATTGTTGAGATGTTACCTAACAACATATTTATACCAAATAGTACAGTTTTGAAGAAAATTGAAGAAAATAGTGTTTGAAGACATACTTTTTCGACTTAAGATGAGTGTCACGTGGTCTCATCAATCCTGCAAGGGTTAAATTGCTTCAAGTATAACAACAGGTACTAACTTCATTTTTTACATTTTTTCTTGTAATCTATAGATTTTCTTTCCCCTTTATCATGTGTGCAACACTTAGGTAGTATATTTGGTAGTTGTGTAGAAAAAATATACAGGGTGATGCAAAATTTCAACCCTTAATAGTATAAAATTATTGTTTGTTCATCAAGAAATAAAGAAAATGCACCATATACCGATTGCGCTGTATGTAGTTCTGAATGGTACATGTTCTTACTCCTCGGTTGTCATTCGTCAGCCATATTGTTATGAGGCAATGAGACATATTATGGGATAAAATCTGTTATATTCTGCAAAAAACAGTTAGAAAGTACCAAATATGATATATACAAGGTAACTTCCCGTCTACGGTAGAGGACTCTGCTTGCACTCACATCATAAAGGGGGCAATGCTCTTCAATTTGAGCTTTATTTCGTTAAAATATGTGCAGAAGTTTCGGAGATATAGCCTTTAGTATATAGTGGTTAGGTGCAATGCACAACAATATAATATATATAAAAATGACATATGTTATATTGTTGAGATGTTACCTAACAACATATTTATACCAAATAGTACAGTTTTGAAGAAAATTGAAGAAAATAGTGTTTGAAGACATACTTTTTCGACTTAAGATGAGTGTCACATGGTCTCATCAATCCTGCAAGGGTTAAATTGCTTCAAGTATAACAACAGGTACTAACTTCATTTTTTACATTTTTTCTTGTAATCTATAGATTTTCTTTCCCCTTTATCATGTGTGCAAGACTTAGGTAGTATATTTGGTAGTTGTGTAGAAAAAATATACAGGGTGATGCAAAATTTCAACCCTTAATAGTATAAAATTATTGTTTGTTCATCAAGAAATAAAGAAAATGCACCATATACCGAGTGCGCTGTATGTAGTTCTGAATGGTACATGTTCTTACTCCTCGGTTGTCATTCGTCAGCCATATTGTTATGAGGCAATGAGACATATTATGGGATAAAATCTGTTATATTCTGCAAAAAACAGTTAGAAAGTACCAAATATGATATATACAAGGTAACTTCCCGTCTACGGTAGAGGACTCTGCTTGCACTCACATCATAAAGGGGGCAATGCTCTTCAATTTGAGCTTTATTTCGTTAAAATATGTGCAGAAGTTTCGGAGATATAGCCTTTAGTATATAGTGGTTAGGTGCAATGCACAACAATATAATATATATAAAAATGACATATTTTATATTGTTGAGATGTTACCTAACAACATATTTATACCAAATAGTACAGTTTTGAAGAAAATTGAAGAAAATAGTATTTGAAGACATACTTTTTCGACTTAAGATGAGTGTCACGTGGTCACATCAATCCTGCAAGGGTTAAATTGCTTCAAGTATAACAACAGGTACTAACTTCATTTTTTACATTTTTTCTTGTAATCTATAGATTTTCTTTCCCATTTATCATGTGTGCAACACTTAGGTAGTATATTTGGTAGTTGTGTAGAAAAAATATACAGGGTGATGCAAAATTTCAACCCTTAATAGTATAAAATTATTGTTTGTTCATCAAGAAATAAAGAAAATGCACCATATACCGATTGCGCTGTACGTAGTTCTGAATGGTACATGTTCTTACTCCTCGGTTGTCATTCGTCAGCCATATTGTTATGAGGCAATGAGACATATTATGGGATAAAATCTGTTATATTCTGCAAAAAACAGTTAGAAAGTACCAAATATGATATATACAAGGTAACTTCCCGTCTACGTTAGAGGACTCTGCTTGCAGTCACATCATAAAGGGGGCAATGCTCTTCAATTTGAGCTTTATTTCGTTAAAATATGTGCAGAAGTTTCGGAGATATAGCCTTTAGTATATAGTGGTTAGGTGCAATGCACAACAATATAATATATATAAAAATGACATATGTTATATTGTTGAGATGTTACCTAACAACATATTTATACCAAATAGTACAGTTTTGAAGAAAATTGAAGAAAATAGTGTTTGAAGACATACTTTTTCGACTTAAGATGAGTGTCACGTGGTCTCATCAATCCTGCAAGGGTTAAATTGCTTCAAGTATAACAACAGGTACTAACTTCATTTTTTACATTTTTTCTTGTAATCTATAGATTTTCTTTCCCCTTTATCATGTGTGCAACACTTAGGTAGTATATTTGGTAGTTGTGTAGAAAAAATATACAGGGTGATGCAAAATTTCAACCCTTAATAGTATAAAATTATTGTTTGTTCATCAAGAAATAAAGAAAATGCACCATATACCGATTGCGCTGTATGTAGTTCTGAATGGTACATGTTCTTACTCCTCGGTTGTCATTCGTCAGCCATATTGTTATGAGGCAATGAGACATATTATGGGATAAAATCTGTTATATTCTGCAAAAAACAGTTAGAAAGTACCAAATATGATATATACAAGGTAACTTCCCGTCTACGGTAGAGGACTCTGCTTGCACTCACATCATAAAGGGGGCAATGCTCTTCAATTTGAGCTTTATTTCGTTAAAATATGTGCAGAAGTTTCGGAGATATAGCCTTTAGTATATAGTGGTTAGGTGCAATGCACAACAATATAATATATATAAAAATGACATATGTTATATTGTTGAGATGTTACCTAACAACATATTTATACCAAATAGTACAGTTTTGAAGAAAATTGAAGAAAATAGTGTTTGAAGACATACTTTTTCGACTTAAGATGAGTGTCACATGGTCTCATCAATCCTGCAAGGGTTAAATTGCTTCAAGTATAACAACAGGTACTAACTTCATTTTTTACATTTTTTCTTGTAATCTATAGATTTTCTTTCCCCTTTATCATGTGTGCAAGACTTAGGTAGTATATTTGGTAGTTGTGTAGAAAAAATATACGGGGTGATGCAAAATTTCAACCCTTAATAGTATAAAATTATTGTTTGTTCATCAAGAAATAAAGAAAATGCACCATATACCGAGTGCGCTGTATGTAGTTCTGAATGGTACATGTTCTTACTCCTCGGTTGTCATTCGTCAGCCATATTGTTATGAGGCAATGAGACATATTATGGGATAAAATCTGTTATATTCTGCAAAAAACAGTTAGAAAGTACCAAATATGATATATAATAGGTAACTTCCCGTCTACGGTAGAGGACTCTGCTTGCACTCACATCATAAAGGGGGCAATGCTCTTCAATTTGAGCTTTATTTCGTTAAAATATGTGCAGAAGTTTCGGAGATATAGCCTTTAGTATATAGTGGTTAGGTGCAATGCACAACAATATAATATATATAAAAATGACATATTTTATATTGTTGAGATGTTACCTAACAACATATTTATACCAAATAGTACAGTTTTGAAGAAAATAGAAGAAAATAGTATTTGAAGACATACTTTTTCGACTTAAGATGAGTGTCACGTGGTCACATCAATCCTGCAAGGGTTAAATTGCTTCAAGTATAACAACAGGTACTAACTTCATTTTTTACATTTTTTCTTGTAATCTATAGATTTTCTTTCCCATTTATCATGTGTGCAACACTTAGGTAGTATATTTGGTAGTTGTGTAGAAAAAATATACAGGGTGATGCAAAATTTCAACCCTTAATAGTATAAAATTATTGTTTGTTCATCAAGAAATAAAGAAAATGCACCATATAACGAGTGCGCTGTATGTAGTTCTGAATGGTACATGTTCTTACTCCTCGGTTGTCATTCGTCAGTCATATTGTTATGAGGCAATGAGACATATTATGGGATAAAATCTGTTATATTCTGCAAAAAACAGTTAGAAAGTACCAAATATGATATATACAAGGTAACTTCCCGTCTACGTTAGAGGACTCTGCTTGCACTCACATCATAAAGGGGGCAATGCTCTTCAATTTGAGCTTTATTTCGTTAAAATATGTGCAGAAGTTTCGGAGATATAGCCTTTAGTATATAGTGGTTAGGTGCAATGCACAACAATATAATATATATAAAAATGACATATGTTATATTGTTGAGATGTTACCTAACAACATATTTATACCTTATAGTACAGTTTTGAAGAAAATTGAAGAAAATAGTGTTTGAAGACATACTTTTTCGACTTAAGATGAGTGTCACGTGGTCTCATCAATCCTGCAAGGGTTAAATTGCTTCAAGTATAACAACAGGTACTAACTTCATTTTTTACATTTTTTCTTGTAATCTATAGATTTTCTTTCCCCTTTATCATGTGTGCAACACTTAGGTAGTATATTTGGTAGTTGTGTAGAAAAAATATACAGAGTGATGCAAAATTTCAACCCTTAATAGTATAAAATTATTGTTTGTTCATCAAGAAATAAAGAAAATGCACCATATACCGATTGCGCTGTATGTAGTTCTGAATGGTACATGTTCTTACTCCTCGGTTGTCATTCGTCAGCCATATTGTTATGAGGCAATGAGACATATTATGGGATAAAATCTGTTATATTCTGCAAAAAACAGTTAGAAAGTACCAAATATGATATATACAAGGTAACTTCCCGTCTACGTTAGAGGACTCTGCTTGCAGTCACATCATAAAGGGGGCAATGCTCTTCAATTTGAGCTTTATTTCGTTAAAATATGTGCAGAAGTTTCGGAGATATAGCCTTTAGTATATAGTGGTTAGGTGCAATGCACAACAATATAATATATATAAAAATGACATATGTTATATTGTTGAGATGTTACCTAACAACATATTTATACCAAATAGTACAGTTTTGAAGAAAATTGAAGAAAATAGTGTTTGAAGACATACTTTTTCGACTTAAGATGAGTGTCACGTGGTCTCATCAATCCTGCAAGGGTTAAATTGCTTCAAGTATAACAACAGGTACTAACTTCATTTTTTACATTTTTTCTTGTAATCTATAGATTTTCTTTCCCCTTTATCATGTGTGCAACACTTAGGTAGTATATTTGGTAGTTGTGTAGAAAAAATATACAGGGTGATGCAAAATTTCAACCCTTAATAGTATAAAATTATTGTTTGTTCATCAAGAAATAAAGAAAATGCACCATATACCGATTGCGCTGTATGTAGTTCTGAATGGTACATGTTCTTACTCCTCGGTTGTCATTCGTCAGCCATATTGTTATGAGGCAATGACACATATTATGGGATAAAATCTGTTATATTCTGCAAAAAACAGTTAGAAAGTACCAAATATGATATATACAAGGTAACTTCCCGTCTACGGTAGAGGACTCTGCTTGCACTCACATCATAAAGGGGGCAATGCTCTTCAATTTGAGCTTTATTTCGTTAAAATATGTGCAGAAGTTTCGGAGATATAGCCTTTAGTATATAGTGGTTAGGTGCAATGCACAACAATATAATATATATAAAAATGACATATGTTATATTGTTGAGATGTTACCTAACAACATATTTATACCAAATAGTACAGTTTTGAAGAAAATTGAAGAAAATAGTGTTTGAAGACATACTTTTTCGACTTAAGATGAGTGTCACATGGTCTCATCAATCCTGCAAGGGTTAAATTGCTTCAAGTATAACAACAGGTACTAACTTCATTTTTTACATTTTTTCTTGTAATCTATAGATTTTCTTTCCCCTTTATCATGTGTGCAACACTTAGGTAGTATATTTGGTAGTTGTGTAGAAAAAATATACAGGGTGATGCAAAATTTCAACCCTTAATAGTATAAAATTATTGTTTGTTCATCAAGAAATAAAGAAAATGCACCATATACCGATTGCGCTGTATGTAGTTCTGAATGGTACATGTTCTTACTCCTCGGTTGTCATTCGTCAGCCATATTGTTATGAGGCAATGACACATATTATGGGATAAAATCTGTTATATTCTGCAAAAAACAGTTAGAAAGTACCAAATATGATATATACAAGGTAACTTCCCGTCTACGTTAGAGGACTCTGCTTGCAGTCACATCATAAAGGGGGCAATGCTCTTCAATTTGAGCTTTATTTCGTTAAAATATGTGCAGAAGTTTCGGAGATATAGCCTTTAGTATATAGTGGTTAGGTGCAATGCACAACAATATAATATATATAAAAATGACATATGTTATATTGTTGAGATGTTACCTAACAACATATTTATACCAAATAGTAAAGTTTTGAAGAAAATTGAAGAAAATAGTGTTTGAAGACATACTTTTTCGACTTAAGATGAGTGTCACGTGGTCTCATCAATCCTGCAAGGGTTAAATTGCTTCAAGTATAACAACAGGTACTAACTTCATTTTTTACATTTTTTCTTGTAATCTATAGATTTTCTTTCCCCTTTATCATGTGTGCAACACTTAGGTAGTATATTTGGTAGTTGTGTAGAAAAAATATACAGGGTGATGCAAAATTTCAACCCTTAATAGTATAAAATTATTGTTTGTTCATCAAGAAATAAAGAAAATGCACCATATACCGATTGCGCTGTATGTAGTTCTGAATGGTACATGTTCTTACTCCTCGGTTGTCATTCGTCAGCCATATTGTTATGAGGCAATGACACATATTATGGGATAAAATCTGTTATATTCTGCAAAAAACAGTTAGAAAGTACCAAATATGATATATACAAGGTAACTTCCCGTCTACGGTAGAGGACTCTGCTTGCACTCACATCATAAAGGGGGCAATGCTCTTCAATTTGAGCTTTATTTCGTTAAAATATGTGCAGAAGTTTCGGAGATATAGCCTTTAGTATATAGTGGTTAGGTGCAATGCACAACAATATAATATATATAAAAATGACATATGTTATATTGTTGAGATGTTACCTAACAACATATTTATACCAAATAGTACAGTTTTGAAGAAAATTGAAGAAAATAGTGTTTGAAGACATACTTTTTCGACTTAAGATGAGTGTCACATGGTCTCATCAATCCTGCAAGGGTTAAATTGCTTCAAGTATAACAACAGGTACTAACTTCATTTTTTACATTTTTTCTTGTAATCTATAGATTTTCTTTCCCCTTTATCATGTGTGCAACACTTAGGTAGTATATTTGGTAGTTGTGTAGAAAAAATATACATTGTGATGCAAAATTTCAACCCTTAATAGTATAAAATTATTGTTTGTTCATCAAGAAATAAAGAAAATGCACCATATAACGAGTGCGCTGTATGTAGTTCTGAATGGTACATGTTCTTACTCCTCGGTTGTCATTCGTCAGTCATATTGTTATGAGGCAATGAGACATATTATGGGATAAAATCTGTTATATTCTGCAAAAAACAGTTAGAAAGTACCAAATATGATATATACAAGGTAACTTCCCGTCTACGGTAGAGGACTCTGCTTGCACTCACATCATAAAGGGGGCAATGCTCTTCAATTTGAGCTTTATTTCGTTAAAATATGTGCAGAAGTTTCGGAGATATAGCCTTTAGTATATAGTGGTTAGGTGCAATGCACAACAATATAATATATATAAAAATGACATATGTTATATTGTTGAGATGTTACCTAACAACATATTTATACCTTATAGTACAGTTTTGAAGAAAATTGAAGAAAATAGTGTTTGAAGACATACTTTTTCGACTTAAGATGAGTGTCACGTGGTCTCATCAATCCTGCAAGGGTTAAATTGCTTCAAGTATAACAACAGGTACTAACTTCATTTTTTACATTTTTTCTTGTAATCTATAGATTTTCTTTCCCCTTTATCATGTGTGCAACACTTAGGTAGTATATTTGGTAGTTGTGTAGAAAAAATATACAGAGTGATGCAAAATTTCAACCCTTAATAGTATAAAATTATTGTTTGTTCATCAAGAAATAAAGAAAATGCACCATATACCGATTGCGCTGTATGTAGTTCTGAATGGTACATGTTCTTACTCCTCGGTTGTCATTCGTCAGCCATATTGTTATGAGGCAATGACACATATTATGGGATAAAATCTGTTATATTCTGCAAAAAACAGTTAGAAAGTACCAAATATGATATATACAAGGTAACTTCCCGTCTACGGTAGAGGACTCTGCTTGCACTCACATCATAAAGGGGGCAATGCTCTTCAATTTGAGCTTTATTTCGTTAAAATATGTGCAGAAGTTTCGGAGATATAGCCTTTAGTATATAGTGGTTAGGTGCAATGCACAACAATATAATATATATAAAAATGACATATGTTATATTGTTGAGATGTTACCTAACAACATATTTATACCAAATAGTACAGTTTTGAAGAAAATTGAAGAAAATAGTGTTTGAAGACATACTTTTTCGACTTAAGATGAGTGTCACATGGTCTCATCAATCCTGCAAGGGTTAAATTGCTTCAAGTATAACAACAGGTACTAACTTCATTTTTTACATTTTTTCTTGTAATCTATAGATTTTCTTTCCCCTTTATCATGTGTGCAACACTTAGGTAGTATATTTGGTAGTTGTGTAGAAAAAATATACATTGTGATGCAAAATTTCAACCCTTAATAGTATAAAATTATTGTTTGTTCATCAAGAAATAAAGAAAATGCACCATATACCGAGTGCGCTGTATGTAGTTCTGAATGGTACATGTTCTTACTCCTCGGTTGTCATTCGTCAGCCATATTGTTATGAGGCAATGACACATATTATGGGATAAAATCTGTTATATTCTGCAAAAAACAGTTAGAAAGTACCAAATATGATATATACAAGGTAACTTCCCGTCTACGGTAGAGGACTCTGCTTGCACTCACATCATAAAGGGGGCAATGCTCTTCAATTTGAGCTTTATTTCGTTAAAATATGTGCAGAAGTTTCGGAGATATAGCCTTTAGTATATAGTGGTTAGGTGCAATGCACAACAATATAATATATATAAAAATGACATATGTTATATTGTTGAGATGTTACCTAACAACATATTTATACCAAATAGTACAGTTTTGAAGAAAATTGAAGAAAATAGTGTTTGAAGACATACTTTTTCGACTTAAGATGAGTGTCACATGGTCTCATCAATCCTGCAAGGGTTAAATTGCTTCAAGTATAACAACAGGTACTAACTTCATTTTTTACATTTTTTCTTGTAATCTATAGATTTTCTTTCCCCTTTATCATGTGTGCAACACTTAGGTAGTATATTTGGTAGTTGTGTAGAAAAAATATACAGGGTGATGCAAAATTTCAACCCTTAATAGTATAAAATTATTGTTTGTTCATCAAGAAATAAAGAAAATGCACCATATACCGATTGCGCTGTATGTAGTTCTGAATGGTACATGTTCTTACTCCTCGGTTGTCATTCGTCAGCCATATTGTTATGAGGCAATGAGACATATTATGGGATAAAATCTGTTATATTCTGCAAAAAACAGTTAGAAAGTACCAAATATGATATATACAAGGTAACTTCCCGTCTACGTTAGAGGACTCTGCTTGCAGTCACATCATAAAGGGGGCAATGCTCTTCAATTTGAGCTTTATTTCGTTAAAATATGTGCAGAAGTTTCGGAGATATAGCCTTTAGTATATAGTGGTTAGGTGCAATGCACAACAATATAATATATATAAAAATGACATATGTTATATTGTTGAGATGTTACCTAACAACATATTTATACCAAATAGTACAGTTTTGAAGAAAATTGAAGAAAATAGTGTTTGAAGACATACTTTTTCGACTTAAGATGAGTGTCACGTGGTCTCATCAATCCTGCAAGGGTTAAATTGCTTCAAGTATAACAACAGGTACTAACTTCATTTTTTACATTTTTTCTTGTAATCTATAGATTTTCTTTCCCCTTTATCATGTGTGCAACACTTAGGTAGTATATTTGGTAGTTGTGTAGAAAAAATATACAGGGTGATGCAAAATTTCAACCCTTAATAGTATAAAATTATTGTTTGTTCATCAAGAAATAAAGAAAATGCACCATATACCGATTGCGCTGTATGTAGTTCTGAATGGTACATGTTCTTACTCCTCGGTTGTCATTCGTCAGCCATATTGTTATGAGGCAATGACACATATTATGGGATAAAATCTGTTATATTCTGCAAAAAACAGTTAGAAAGTACCAAATATGATATATACAAGGTAACTTCCCGACTACGGTAGAGGACTCTGCTTGCACTCACATCATAAAGGGGGCAATGCTCTTCAATTTGAGCTTTATTTCGTTAAAATATGTGCAGAAGTTTCGGAGATATAGCCTTTAGTATATAGTGGTTAGGTGCAATGCACAACAATATAATATATATAAAAATGACATATGTTATATTGTTGAGATGTTACCTAACAACATATTTATACCAAATAGTACAGTTTTGAAGAAAATTGAAGAAAATAGTGTTTGAAGACATACTTTTTCGACTTAAGATGAGTGTCACATGGTCTCATCAATCCTGCAAGGGTTAAATTGCTTCAAGTATAACAACAGGTACTAACTTCATTTTTTACATTTTTTCTTGTAATCTATAGATTTTCTTTCCCCTTTATCATGTGTGCAACACTTAGGTAGTATATTTGGTAGTTGTGTAGAAAAAATATACATTGTGATGCAAAATTTCAACCCTTAATAGTATAAAATTATTGTTTGTTCATCAAGAAATAAAGAAAATGCACCATATAACGAGTGCGCTGTATGTAGTTCTGAATGGTACATGTTCTTACTCCTCGGTTGTCATTCGTCAGTCATATTGTTATGAGGCAATGAGACATATTATGGGATAAAATCTGTTATATTCTGCAAAAAACAGTTAGAAAGTACCAAATATGATATATACAAGGTAACTTCCCGTCTACGGTAGAGGACTCTGCTTGCACTCACATCATAAAGGGGGCAATGCTCTTCAATTTGAGCTTTATTTCGTTAAAATATGTGCAGAAGTTTCGGAGATATAGCCTTTAGTATATAGTGGTTAGGTGCAATGCACAACAATATAATATATATAAAAATGACATATGTTATATTGTTGAGATGTTACCTAACAACATATTTATACCTTATAGTACAGTTTTGAAGAAAATTGAAGAAAATAGTGTTTGAAGACATACTTTTTCGACTTAAGATGAGTGTCACGTGGTCTCATCAATCCTGCAAGGGTTAAATTGCTTCAAGTATAACAACAGGTACTAACTTCATTTTTTACATTTTTTCTTGTAATCTATAGATTTTCTTTCCCCTTTATCATGTGTGCAACACTTAGGTAGTATATTTGGTAGTTGTGTAGAAAAAATATACAGGGTGATGCAAAATTTCAACCCTTAATAGTATAAAATTATTGTTTGTTCATCAAGAAATAAAGAAAATGCACCATATACCGAGTGCGCTGTATGTAGTTCTGAATGGTACATGTTCTTACTCCTCGGTTGTCATTCGTCAGCCATATTGTTATGAGGCAATGACACATATTATGGGATAAAATCTGTTATATTCTGCAAAAAACAGTTAGAAAGTACCAAATATGATATATACAAGGTAACTTCCCGTCTACGGTAGAGGACTCTGCTTGCACTCACATCATAAAGGGGGCAATGCTCTTCAATTTGAGCTTTATTTCGTTAAAATATGTGCAGAAGTTTCGGAGATATAGCCTTTAGTATATAGTGGTTAGGTGCAATGCACAACAATATAATATATATAAAAATGACATATGTTATATTGTTGAGATGTTACCTAACAACATATTTATACCAAATAGTACAGTTTTGAAGAAAATTGAAGAAAATAGTGTTTGAAGACATACTTTTTCGACTTAAGATGAGTGTCACATGGTCTCATCAATCCTGCAAGGGTTAAATTGCTTCAAGTATAACAACAGGTACTAACTTCATTTTTTACATTTTTTCTTGTAATCTATAGATTTTCTTTCCCCTTTATCATGTGTGCAACACTTAGGTAGTATATTTGGTAGTTGTGTAGAAAAAATATACAGGGTGATGCAAAATTTCAACCCTTAATAGTATAAAATTATTGTTTGTTCATCAAGAAATAAAGAAAATGCACCATATACCGATTGCGCTGTATGTAGTTCTGAATGGTACATGTTCTTACTCCTCGGTTGTCATTCGTCAGCCATATTGTTATGAGGCAATGAGACATATTATGGGATAAAATCTGTTATATTCTGCAAAAAACAGTTAGAAAGTACCAAATATGATATATACAAGGTAACTTCCCGTCTACGTTAGAGGACTCTGCTTGCAGTCACATCATAAAGGGGGCAATGCTCTTCAATTTGAGCTTTATTTCGTTAAAATATGTGCAGAAGTTTCGGAGATATAGCCTTTAGTATATAGTGGTTAGGTGCAATGCACAACAATATAATATATATAAAAATGACATATGTTATATTGTTGAGATGTTACCTAACAACATATTTATACCAAATAGTACAGTTTTGAAGAAAATTGAAGAAAATAGTGTTTGAAGACATACTTTTTCGACTTAAGATGAGTGTCACGTGGTCTCATCAATCCTGCAAGGGTTAAATTGCTTCAAGTATAACAACAGGTACTAACTTCATTTTTTACATTTTTTCTTGTAATCTATAGATTTTCTTTCCCCTTTATCATGTGTGCAACACTTAGGTAGTATATTTGGTAGTTGTGTAGAAAAAATATACAGGGTGATGCAAAATTTCAACCCTTAATAGTATAAAATTATTGTTTGTTCATCAAGAAATAAAGAAAATGCACCATATACCGATTGCGCTGTATGTAGTTCTGAATGGTACATGTTCTTACTCCTCGGTTGTCATTCGTCAGCCATATTGTTATGAGGCAATGACACATATTATGGGATAAAATCTGTTATATTCTGCAAAAAACAGTTAGAAAGTACCAAATATGATATATACAAGGTAACTTCCCGTCTACGGTAGAGGACTCTGCTTGCACTCACATCATAAAGGGGGCAATGCTCTTCAATTTGAGCTTTATTTCGTTAAAATATGTGCAGAAGTTTCGGAGATATAGCCTTTAGTATATAGTGGTTAGGTGCAATGCACAACAATATAATATATATAAAAATGACATATGTTATATTGTTGAGATGTTACCTAACAACATATTTATACCAAATAGTACAGTTTTGAAGAAAATTGAAGAAAATAGTGTTTGAAGACATACTTTTTCGACTTAAGATGAGTGTCACATGGTCTCATCAATCCTGCAAGGGTTAAATTGCTTCAAGTATAACAACAGGTACTAACTTCATTTTTTACATTTTTTCTTGTAATCTATAGATTTTCTTTCCCCTTTATCATGTGTGCAACACTTAGGTAGTATATTTGGTAGTTGTGTAGAAAAAATATACATTGTGATGCAAAATTTCAACCCTTAATAGTATAAAATTATTGTTTGTTCATCAAGAAATAAAGAAAATGCACCATATACCGATTGCGCTGTATGTAGTTCTGAATGGTACATGTTCTTACTCCTCGGTTGTCATTCGTCAGCCATATTGTTATGAGGCAATGAGACATATTATGGGATAAAATCTGTTATATTCTGCAAAAAACAGTTAGAAAGTACCAAATATGATATATACAAGGTAACTTCCCGTCTACGGTAGAGGACTCTGCTTGCACTCACATCATAAAGGGGGCAATGCTCTTCAATTTGAGCTTTATTTCGTTAAAATATGTGCAGAAGTTTCGGAGATATAGCCTTTAGTATATAGTGGTTAGGTGCAATGCACAACAATATAATATATATAAAAATGACATATGTTATATTGTTGAGATGTTACCTAACAACATATTTATACCAAATAGTACAGTTTTGAAGAAAATTGAAGAAAATAGTGTTTGAAGACATACTTTTTCGACTTAAGATGAGTGTCACATGGTCTCATCAATCCTGCAAGGGTTAAATTGCTTCAAGTATAACAACAGGTACTAACTTCATTTTTTACATTTTTTCTTGTAATCTATAGATTTTCTTTCCCCTTTATCATGTGTGCAACACTTAGGTAGTATATTTGGTAGTTGTGTAGAAAAAATATACAGGGTGATGCAAAATTTCAACCCTTAATAGTATAAAATTATTGTTTGTTCATCAAGAAATAAAGAAAATGCACCATATACCGAGTGCGCTGTATGTAGTTCTGAATGGTACATGTTCTTACTCCTCGGTTGTCATTCGTCAGCCATATTGTTATGAGGCAATGAGACATATTATGGGATAAAATCTGTTATATTCTGCAAAAAACAGTTAGAAAGTACCAAATATGATATATACAAGGTAACTTCCCGTCTACGGTAGAGGACTCTGCTTGCACTCACATCATAAAGGGGGCAATGCTCTTCAATTTGAGCTTTATTTCGTTAAAATATGTGCAGAAGTTTCGGAGATATAGCCTTTAGTATATAGTGGTTAGGTGCAATGCACAACAATATAATATATATAAAAATGACATATTTTATATTGTTGAGATGTTACCTAACAACATATTTATACCAAATAGTACAGTTTTGAAGAAAATTGAAGAAAATAGTGTTTGAAGACATACTTTTTCGACTTAAGATGAGTGTCACGTGGTCTCATCAATCCTGCAAGGGTTAAATTGCTTCAAGTATAACAACAGGTACTAACTTCATTTTTTACATTTTTTCTTGTAATCTATAGATTTTCTTTCCCCTTTATCATGTGTGCAACACTTAGGTAGTATATTTGGTAGTTGTGTAGAAAAAATATACAGGGTGATGCAAAATTTCAACCCTTAATAGTATAAAATTATTGTTTGTTCATCAAGAAATAAAGAAAATGCACCATATACCGATTGCGCTGTATGTAGTTCTGAATGGTACATGTTCTTACTCCTCGGTTGTCATTCGTCAGCCATATTGTTATGAGGCAATGACACATATTATGGGATAAAATCTGTTATATTCTGCAAAAAACAGTTAGAAAGTACCAAATATGATATATACAAGGTAACTTCCCGTCTACGGTAGAGGACTCTGCTTGCACTCACATCATAAAGGGGGCAATGCTCTTCAATTTGAGCTTTATTTCGTTAAAATATGTGCAGAAGTTTCGGAGATATAGCCTTTAGTATATAGTGGTTAGGTGCAATGCACAACAATATAATATATATAAAAATGACATATGTTATATTGTTGAGATGTTACCTAACAACATATTTATACCAAATAGTACAGTTTTGAAGAAAATTGAAGAAAATAGTGTTTGAAGACATACTTTTTCGACTTAAGATGAGTGTCACGTGGTCTCATCAATCCTGCAAGGGTTAAATTGCTTCAAGTATAACAACAGGTACTAACTTCATTTTTTACATTTTTTCTTGTAATCTATAGATTTTCTTTCCCCTTTATCATGTGTGCAACACTTAGGTAGTATATTTGGTAGTTGTGTAGAAAAAATATACAGGGTGATGCAAAATTTCAACCCTTAATAGTATAAAATTATTGTTTGTTCATCAAGAAATAAAGAAAATGCACCATATACCGATTGCGCTGTATGTAGTTCTGAATGGTACATGTTCTTACTCCTCGGTTGTCATTCGTCAGCCATATTGTTATGAGGCAATGACACATATTATGGGATAAAATCTGTTATATTCTGCAAAAAACAGTTAGAAAGTACCAAATATGATATATACAAGGTAACTTCCCGTCTACGGTAGAGGACTCTGCTTGCACTCACATCATAAAGGGGGCAATGCTCTTCAATTTGAGCTTTATTTCGTTAAAATATGTGCAGAAGTTTCGGAGATATAGCCTTTAGTATATAGTGGTTAGGTGCAATGCACAACAATATAATATATATAAAAATGACATATGTTATATTGTTGAGATGTTACCTAACAACATATTTATACCAAATAGTACAGTTTTGAAGAAAATTGAAGAAAATAGTGTTTGAAGACATACTTTTTCGACTTAAGATGAGTGTCACATGGTCTCATCAATCCTGCAAGGGTTAAATTGCTTCAAGTATAACAACAGGTACTAACTTCATTTTTTACATTTTTTCTTGTAATCTATAGATTTTCTTTCCCCTTTATCATGTGTGCAACACTTAGGTAGTATATTTGGTAGTTGTGTAGAAAAAATATACATTGTGATGCAAAATTTCAACCCTTAATAGTATAAAATTATTGTTTGTTCATCAAGAAATAAAGAAAATGCACCATATACCGATTGCGCTGTATGTAGTTCTGAATGGTACATGTTCTTACTCCTCGGTTGTCATTCGTCAGCCATATTGTTATGAGGCAATGAGACATATTATGGGATAAAATCTGTTATATTCTGCAAAAAACAGTTAGAAAGTACCAAATATGATATATACAAGGTAACTTCCCGTCTACGGTAGAGGACTCTGCTTGCACTCACATCATAAAGGGGGCAATGCTCTTCAATTTGAGCTTTATTTCGTTAAAATATGTGCAGAAGTTTCGGAGATATAGCCTTTAGTATATAGTGGTTAGGTGCAATGCACAACAATATAATATATATAAAAATGACATATTTTATATTGTTGAGATGTTACCTAACAACATATTTATACCAAATAGTACAGTTTTGAAGAAAATTGAAGAAAATAGTGTTTGAAGACATACTTTTTCGACTTAAGATGAGTGTCACGTGGTCTCATCAATCCTGCAAGGGTTAAATTGCTTCAAGTATAACAACAGGTACTAACTTCATTTTTTACATTTTTTCTTGTAATCTATAGATTTTCTTTCCCCTTTATCATGTGTGCAACACTTAGGTAGTATATTTGGTAGTTGTGTAGAAAAAATATACAGGGTGATGCAAAATTTCAACCCTTAATAGTATAAAATTATTGTTTGTTCATCAAGAAATAAAGAAAATGCACCATATACCGATTGCGCTGTATGTAGTTCTGAATGGTACATGTTCTTACTCCTCGGTTGTCATTCGTCAGCCATATTGTTATGAGGCAATGACACATATTATGGGATAAAATCTGTTATATTCTGCAAAAAACAGTTAGAAAGTACCAAATATGATATATACAAGGTAACTTCCCGTCTACGGTAGAGGACTCTGCTTGCACTCACATCATAAAGGGGGCAATGCTCTTCAATTTGAGCTTTATTTCGTTAAAATATGTGCAGAAGTTTCGGAGATATAGCCTTTAGTATATAGTGGTTAGGTGCAATGCACAACAATATAATATATATAAAAATGACATATGTTATATTGTTGAGATGTTACCTAACAACATATTTATACCTTATAGTACAGTTTTGAAGAAAATTGAAGAAAATAGTGTTTGAAGACATACTTTTTCGACTTAAGATGAGTGTCACGTGGTCTCATCAATCCTGCAAGGGTTAAATTGCTTCAAGTATAACAACAGGTACTAACTTCATTTTTTACATTTTTTCTTGTAATCTATAGATTTTCTTTCCCCTTTATCATGTGTGCAACACTTAGGTAGTATATTTGGTAGTTGTGTAGAAAAAATATACATTGTGATGCAAAATTTCAACCCTTAATAGTATAAAATTATTGTTTGTTCATCAAGAAATAAAGAAAATGCACCATATACCGAGTGCGCTGTATGTAGTTCTGAATGGTACATGTTCTTACTCCTCGGTTGTCATTCGTCAGCCATATTGTTATGAGGCAATGACACATATTATGGGATAAAATCTGTTATATTCTGCAAAAAACAGTTAGAAAGTACCAAATATGATATATACAAGGTAACTTCCCGTCTACGGTAGAGGACTCTGCTTGCACTCACATCATAAAGGGGGCAATGCTCTTCAATTTGAGCTTTATTTCGTTAAAATATGTGCAGAAGTTTCGGAGATATAGCCTTTAGTATATAGTGGTTAGGTGCAATGCACAACAATATAATATATATAAAAATGACATATGTTATATTGTTGAGATGTTACCTAACAACATATTTATACCAAATAGTACAGTTTTGAAGAAAATTGAAGAAAATAGTGTTTGAAGACATACTTTTTCGACTTAAGATGAGTGTCACATGGTCTCATCAATCCTGCAAGGGTTAAATTGCTTCAAGTATAACAACAGGTACTAACTTCATTTTTTACATTTTTTCTTGTAATCTATAGATTTTCTTTCCCCTTTATCATGTGTGCAACACTTAGGTAGTATATTTGGTAGTTGTGTAGAAAAAATATACAGGGTGATGCAAAATTTCAACCCTTAATAGTATAAAATTATTGTTTGTTCATCAAGAAATAAAGAAAATGCACCATATACCGATTGCGCTGTATGTAGTTCTGAATGGTACATGTTCTTACTCCTCGGTTGTCATTCGTCAGCCATATTGTTATGAGGCAATGAGACATATTATGGGATAAAATCTGTTATATTCTGCAAAAAACAGTTAGAAAGTACCAAATATGATATATACAAGGTAACTTCCCGTCTACGTTAGAGGACTCTGCTTGCAGTCACATCATAAAGGGGGCAATGCTCTTCAATTTGAGCTTTATTTCGTTAAAATATGTGCAGAAGTTTCGGAGATATAGCCTTTAGTATATAGTGGTTAGGTGCAATGCACAACAATATAATATATATAAAAATGACATATGTTATATTGTTGAGATGTTACCTAACAACATATTTATACCAAATAGTACAGTTTTGAAGAAAATTGAAGAAAATAGTGTTTGAAGACATACTTTTTCGACTTAAGATGAGTGTCACGTGGTCTCATCAATCCTGCAAGGGTTAAATTGCTTCAAGTATAACAACAGGTACTAACTTCATTTTTTACATTTTTTCTTGTAATCTATAGATTTTCTTTCCCCTTTATCATGTGTGCAACACTTAGGTAGTATATTTGGTAGTTGTGTAGAAAAAATATACAGGGTGATGCAAAATTTCAACCCTTAATAGTATAAAATTATTGTTTGTTCATCAAGAAATAAAGAAAATGCACCATATACCGATTGCGCTGTATGTAGTTCTGAATGGTACATGTTCTTACTCCTCGGTTGTCATTCGTCAGCCATATTGTTATGAGGCAATGACACATATTATGGGATAAAATCTGTTATATTCTGCAAAAAACAGTTAGAAAGTACCAAATATGATATATACAAGGTAACTTCCCGTCTACGGTAGAGGACTCTGCTTGCACTCACATCATAAAGGGGGCAATGCTCTTCAATTTGAGCTTTATTTCGTTAAAATATGTGCAGAAGTTTCGGAGATATAGCCTTTAGTATATAGTGGTTAGGTGCAATGCACAACAATATAATATATATAAAAATGACATATGTTATATTGTTGAGATGTTACCTAACAACATATTTATACCAAATAGTACAGTTTTGAAGAAAATTGAAGAAAATAGTGTTTGAAGACATACTTTTTCGACTTAAGATGAGTGTCACATGGTCTCATCAATCCTGCAAGGGTTAAATTGCTTCAAGTATAACAACAGGTACTAACTTCATTTTTTACATTTTTTCTTGTAATCTATAGATTTTCTTTCCCCTTTATCATGTGTGCAACACTTAGGTAGTATATTTGGTA
>NW_027657417.1:0-29201 GCF_964235325.1 Thermobia domestica | reverse complement strand
GCTATAGCCCCTTAGTCCCCCTTGGATCCGCCCTTATATATATATATATATATATATATATCAAAAGACTGTAAAATATATAATATTGTTGAAATATTTGACAGTGTATATCTTTCAATTTTGGGGCACCAGAAATTTATAGAATTACAAGCTCATTTTGCCCAGCGCTGCCCACATATTTATTCCAGTCTTCTATTACGTAGAAAAAATAATAATTTGTATTGATTTGGACTCTTTTTAACCAACGACTTATAAATTCGACACTTCGGTAGTATCGGTCGTTTTCGATTATTTTTACGTCATCTTTTTCATATATTGTATGTAACAAGTTTGGTTAAAAGCACTCCAGGGCTAGAACATAAAAACATACACAAAAACACTTTACACACATTCACACACACACACACACACATATATATATATATATATATACACCACACATCCATATTATTTCAACCACTCTCTACTCTTTCCTGGCAACACTTGCTCCCTCCCCCAACACCCAAGCGGCAGGTCACCTCCTATATGTAAAGAGCTCCAATACTTGCAATGTCTCGCTTGGGTATACGCGGCAATCTGCCGCGCCGCTTTCTTGCAGGGAGAGGCGGTTGTTTTTTCTCGCCGCGTAAATTTGCGGCGACCGCCGAGCATATGTGAAGAGCTCCATTGCTTGCAATATCTTTCAACCCTGCGCGGCAGTTCGCCGCCAAATAAGAAAGGGCTATTAATTGATTCCATCGTAAATGAAAAGCCATCATACCTATGCGGAGTTAACTTGTCGTGGATTCCATCCATAAAATGTTAATTATTACCAATGTCACTTCCGTCAAAAGCCACTTCTGTTACTGACATTGGTTGTCATTCCGTACCAATCTTTACAAAATGACGATAAAGCACTACTGTTCGCTACTACTCACAACTCGCCTCTGAAATACGTCCATCATTATAGGGGTCTATTTAGTTTTTGCGATTACTTAACTTTTAACTGAAATTGATAAATATTCAAGAAATGTGTAGCCAGTGTAGGTTATACACCGTGTATGTATTTTTGTTATTACTAACAATATTGGTAAATTATTGTTTGTACTGATCTGACCTACGCTAACAAGCGGATTCGTGTGAAACACGAAAAAAGAATCAGCATATTTCACGAATAAAAGCACATAAATTGTTTTCGTGCATAAACGACATTGTCTTAGCATGCAAAAAGCAATTACGGTGAAGATATTAACCTATAAATCCAAATAAATACTGTTTGATGTTACAGACATAGATTTCGCCAAGATCTAAGTCTGCAACACGTTCCGTAACAAGAGTGAGAGTTCCCAGTGGTCTACCTCTTTCAGGACCGTAAACAGGCTTGAAATTTTGGTCGACCAGGCACAGTTTCAGGTCACGCTTTAAATATTTTCTTAACAAACAAGATTTAAAAAAAAAAAAAAAACACATTAGTGTTTCAGGAGTGTATGTTCAAACATAATAACTATAATATATGTGTATATACGTAAAATCTTTATATTGTAGTATTATATTAATAAGAACTGAAGAGTTATTTTTTTTAGTTATTATTCCTTTTCTAAACAAAGTAATGACTCTTATTTGATACTTATTTCTAAGTAATGACATTTATTTCTAAATAAAGTTTAACAGATTACGTACAGTTGTAATACTTACTTTAGTGTGTATCACTTAACGTAAGTCCAGAAAACGAAAGGTCTTCATGGTTCTGGCCCCACCTCTTCACGTTTTTCATAATCTTGTGAAAACCAAAGAGTAATTAATATCTATTAATAGCTAAATACGTATACCGGTGTCACAGGGATTTTTTACCCCTGGAAACTTTTACCCCCTGGAAATCTTTACCCCCTTGTCGGTTTCTGGTAATTTCAAAGGAAAAGTCAGAAATTACATTAAAAATTCATATTATTGAATGTGATCTCTCAGTGTATGCACTCACTTTGGGCAAGATGGCTTTCAATCCGAAGATTTGGTAGGGGGGTAAAAATTTCCTAGGAAATTATTACCCCCCATTCGGTTATTGGTTACTTCAAAGGCAAACTGAAATGTTACATTATAAATTGATATCACTCTGTAGTATCTCTTAACAGACACAGTCACTTTGCGCAAGATGGTTTTAAATACGAAGATTTGGTCACCCCCCTGTCGGTTATTGATTACTTCAAAGACAAACTCAAATGTTACATTATAAATTGATACCACTCCGTAATATCTCTTAACAGACACAGTCACTTTGGGCAAGATCGCTTTAAATCCGAAGATTTGGTAGGGGGGTAAAAGTTTCCTAGGAAATTATTACCCCCCTGTCGGTTATTGGTTACTTCAAAGAGAATGTTAAATGTTACATTATAAATTGATACCACTCCGTAGTATCTCTTAACAGACACAGTCACTTTTGGCACACTGAGAAAAATCCATTATCCGGACAGCGGTATATTGTACAAATACAAGGATTCGTTATGTTTACTAAGGAAATCTGTACGGAGCGTAATTTATCCATATACTACAGAGGTACTGCCTTTTACCCGCTTAGATGTTACATCATGTCGCTGCAGGATGTCTGACATCTAACAATTTTCCGTATTTTACATACGTATACGTATGTTAAATACTTCAGCTATACGTTATATACGTCCATCTGTGTGTAAGATCCAGACCGCCTATAGACACTCTTTCTTTCGCCATGGCTGACGTCATTGAACTACCGTCTTTTGCTTGCGAAACGAGGTTGTTTACAAACGGAACAGAAGAGAGGAAGGAAACAAAAGCCTGGGTAAGTACAATAGTTAACTATTACTTTAGTTAAATATTCCATTAATTATATATTCTTTTAGTGTAACTTGCTTTAATATAGTACTAAGTAAGTAATGTAGTTTATGACTACAATTCTTACTATTGTAACTCGTAAATGATTGAGGAGAATGGAATGGGTGAATCTGAATTTTGAAAAAACTTTGAATATTAATGTTTTGAAACATATTATGTTTCAAGGTAGCAAAATGAATGTTATGTGTTTATTCATTCCATTTTATATGTGACGATTTATTACTTGGTGCAGATTTACTACAGGACTGCTTAACATAATTGCTAATAAACCGTTTTCAGCGCGGAAATTTCCTTGTGTAGTGAAGATTTAGGATTTAGATTTCTGGGCTTTCGGCATCAATGGCCTTGTTACCCCATATGAGGGATGACTTTCCTCGGCGAGTACACTATCCGGGAAAAGGAAGGGAAGAAAGGATTGGGGAAGGAAGAAAACGGCCTGGGACCTATATGTTAGGTACCACTCCGGCATTTGCCTGCTGTGAATGAGGAAAACCCAAGGAAACCTCATTCAGGATGGCTGGACTTAAAATCTTTTGATACTTTTTCGACCGAGTTCTCCCCCGGGATCGAACCCGGAACCGTTCGCACCGAAGGCGAGAGCGCTAGCGACTACCCTACGCGGGGCCACTTGTGTAGTCTAGAAAACTCATTTTTACTAGGATATTTGCAAATTTTTTTCTTCTTTTAGTTTAACGCCCCATGATTGTACATCAATGTAAGAGAGAAGGTGACAATGAGATACATGATAATGGTGGAATCAAGAAAATGTAAGGAAACTGGAAAGTCTTAAGAATAACCACACCTACAGTGTTCACCAAAAGGCTATTTGTCGGGAGCAGGAATCGAACCAGGGACCTAACGCGTCAGAGGTAAGCGCTCTACTACAAAGCTTTCTTTTGTTTAAAGAACTTGTTTACATTGAAATATATATATTTTACGAAGATACTGACATATTTTACAGCCTCACTGAAATTTAAAAAAAAAAAAAGTAGTCAGGGAGAGTTTACTTGTCAGATTTTTATTTTTTAATTTAATTTATTTTTATTTTTATTTATTTTTGCTTTGTTATGTTCCCTAGTTAATTAATGTTTGGGTTACTGAAAATTAAAACCTTTTTAGTATTATTGTTATGTCATCACTTTGGAACCAAAAAAGTTAGATTTTTTTTCTTGTGTTTTCATATAGGAAGTTGGTAAGTTTGTGCCTTAGCATTGGTTTGGTTTCTAGAACGTAATTGAAGGTCATGTTGAGTTGAGTCTTGGCGGGTTTAGAGTTCGTGAAGTGTCAGGCACTGCTTGTGCCCCTGTCTTCTGTCTGTGATGTTTCCTGGCTTTGGGCTGTGAGGTATTTATGTTGAGGAGTACCAACGCAGGCCGCGTGATATACAGGTAGCTACAACACAGCTTCAACAGCTACGAGTGCCAGGTGTTTGAATTTCATCTTTCGTTACGGCGTGACTAATGCAGTATAGTACTAGGTTCAAATTCTATGGGTGGTAAAAATGGTCGTGGTGTGGTAAGAAATACAACGTAATTGTTATTAGTTTATTAGTGTTTCTTCATAGTATAGTTTCACTATTTCTAGAAGGAATTAAGTATTAACGAAGTAATAAATAAGCAAAAGCACACTTTGATTGGCGTTAACTATTTCTCATACTCCATTGAGAATGTTTTGATCCTCAGTTGCGCAAACATCCAGTGTGCGTTTTTTTGTTTGCTTACACTGCCTTATAGATGAGCTCCCTCGTGGCTAAGTGGTTAGTGAACACGCCTTTGGCGTGGGACACCCGGGTTCGATTCCCGGCCGGGGGCCGCGGTGGCTCAGTGGTAGAAGGTTCACCTCTGGTGCTTGGGGTCCCGGGTTCGATCCCAGCCCCGCCAAGTGAACCTTGTGGTGGACAAACACCGTGTGCGTGGGTTTTCTCGGGGTTCTCCCGTTTCCTCCCACTTTCTTCATTCCACTATTTAATTCATTACTCATCACCGTCTCCATTAGCCTAACCGGCATAACCGTAGGACATAAAACTCAAAGATTTCATTTCATTTTTTCGATTCCCGGCCGGAGCTTATGTGGTTCGGATTCCACGTTAATCTGTAGGTCCACGTCTCATACAGCCTTGCTGCTGAAAGGAACGTTAAAATCAAATCAGCACTGTTTTACAGATGCAATTGTTCGATTCCGAGTTCGAATGAAGCTTTTTACGGGCAGGGGGCGACTTTTATATATACAATCCAAGGATTTTAGTTATTAGTCAGTGATGCAATATATAGACCTATATATATTACAAAATTGAAAGTGACTATGTTTGTGACTCTTAATCTCTTAAGAGCTGCGGTGGCTCAGTGGTAGAGCGTTCACCTCCGGTACTTGGGGTCCCGGGTTCGATCCCAGCCCCCGTCAAATGAACTTTGTGATGGACAAACACCTTGTGCGTGGGTTTCCTCGGGGTTCTCCCGTTTCCTTCCACTTTCTTCATTCCACCATTTCATTCATTGCTTATCATCAGCGTCTCCTTTAGCCTAACCGGCATAACTGTGGGACGTAAAACTCAAAGGTTTCATTTCATTTTTTCTTAATCTCTTTGGAATCTTGTACTTAGGTTCACAGCGGAAGCGACGAAATAACTCGACTCATCCATTGTAGCTCTCTTCGCAACCAGTTTCCAAAATGTTGGCAATAAGTTTGCGAAACGGGATATGACGACTCCAATTTTGGGTGAAAAGTCGCTATAAAAAATAATAGAGAAATTCATTGTCTATAAGCATTGTTTTAAAGTTGTAGATGTAAACTAAACAATATGTTCTACTCACTGGCGCAAATCCGTGGGGGGGGGATGACGGATACATGTCCCCTCCAATCTTGGAACTGAGGGGGACTTCTCCCCAATAATCCGATTTGAAATGTGTTTTTTGGGAGAAATTTAATTATTTTTCTACAAAGGAACGTGAGATAAAATAGATGTCCCCCAGAATAAGCCTCAAATCTGCAGCCTCCCAACGCTGAAGACAACTCTGATCCTCCACAACATTGTTTTTCAACTTCATAAGTATTTTGGACATCGCCAAAAAAAGTATGGTAACGGTCTTACCCCCCCCCCCCAATGTTGAAGACAGATTTGCGCCGCTGGTTCTACTCACATCTTTGTAAATAGGGCGCAACCAATCCTTTAATTCAGGGATCATTTCAGGTTGTTTCGGGTACTTTTGTTCATATTGTGGTCAAAATAGTTCCGAAATAATTAACACTACAGTACTTACGTTAAGCAATTTTTTTGTAAAAGAAAAAGTGCAGAATAATTAAAAGACCCCAAAGGACAAATATAACAAACATCTTCTTCGCCTTTATTCACGCAATCTATAGCTAATCTTGTTGCTATCGGTAATGATGTATTACGTGTGTTTCTCAACGGAAACTCTGCGAACTAAAGGACATCAAGTTTGTAGTTGTTCTTCGTTAGAGGGCAAGGGTAACATAACAATGCAGGATTGTGGGGCAGTGAGTATGCTGTATTTCCAAACTCTTCATCAGTTGCGCTGATTAAAACAAACAAACAGAAAAAAAGAACGTAAAAACTGTTTTGAACTAATAATGCTTCTCTACAGATGAACATTTTGTTTGGAGCAAAAAGTCGCTAAATGTGTAAGTAGGTAAATCGTCATTTAAAAATCACCCAAAAAAGTCTCCAATCGGAAAAAAATATTTTTTGTCGCTATCGTAGGGCGACCATACGTCCCGTTTTAGTGGCGTGTCCTGGCCGTCCCGTCAGTAGATGGAAAAAGTAGTATTCGTCCCGTTCTATGTAAATGAAAGAAGTAAATAACAAACCCAGTATCTTTACTCCTTTTAAAAGTATTAATAATTAATAATAACAAAGAGGCAAAAATTGAACTGAAATTCCCTATATTAAACATACTCTATAGTTCGCAGTACTGCTCGAAAGGCAGCAGAGGTTTTAGCAGTTGGTTGTGTGTTGAACAAATTTCAACGTGTCTTTCCTTTTTCATAAGTACCCGCTCTGTAACAAAGAGAAAGAGGAGGAAATCTGATATCAAGGCACTGATAAGAACAAAGGTAGATCTAAAAGTCTAGGGTTGCAAGAACCTGTCCCGTTTTTAACTGAAAATTTTATGGTCAACCTACGCTATCGTTGAGGTCGAATTACCCTTATTTAGCGACTTTACCCAAAATTGGCAACATTGACCCCCACCGAACAACACCCCGTTATCTTTAGCCTAGCCAGCATAATAGTGGGACGTAAAACTTAAAGATTTCATTTCGAACAACACTCCCAGAAACCTATTGTTATACCATTCCCAAAACACCCTTTTGTACAGTTCTCCCTATTCGAAAAAAAATTGTAAATAGCAGTGTTCATACATAAATATGGAACTCAATTTCCCTGAATTTTCCAGGTTTTCCAGGTATTAATTTTTCAATTTCCAGGTCTAGTGGAAGAAACTAATAGTACGAGAACACATAAATTTTAAGAATACTATATTTATATATTTGAGAATGGCCACCCTTCTCCCCAATGAACGATTGCAATTAAATATTGAGTCACAAGAAAATAAATAATTAAAATATATAAAATTTAAGTTGAAAAATATGAAGTTGAGAAACCTACTAAGGGAATTATATAATACTTTTGTTCCATACTTGAATACATTCAAAATATACAAAAATATTGGCTTGGGGAAGAAAAAAGGGCCCGCGTGATTTTAACTGATTCTTATAGTACTCGACAACAGAAATAAATTACTGAAAGAATTTTCAAAATCGGCGCAGGTAAACATGCAGAAAATCGCATTTTCATGTACCGGTTCAAAATGGGGAAGAAAAGACGACCGCGAGATTTTAATTGATTCTTGTACACGACGAGAGAAATCGATTAGTGAAGGAATTTTCAAAATCGGCGCAGGCAAACATGGAGAAAATGGCATTTTCATGTACCGGTTCAAAATGGGGAAGGAAAAAGGTTCCGCGAGATTTTAACTGATTCTTGTAGTACTCGTCGAGAGAAATCGATTAGTGAAGGAATTTTCAAAATCGGCGCAGGCAAACATAGAGAAAATCTCATTTTCATGTTCCGGTTCAAAGTGGGGAAGAAAAAAGGGCCGCAAGATTTTAACTGATTCTTGTAATACTCGACGAGAGAAATCGACTAGTGAAGGAATTGTCAAAATCGGCGCAGGCAAGCATGAAGAAAATCGCATTTTCATGTACCAGTTCAAAATGGGGAAGAAAAAAGGGCCCGCGAGATTTTAACTGTTTCTTGTAGTACTCGACGAGAGAAATCGATTAGTGAAGGAATTTTCAAAATCGGCGCAGGCAAACATGGAGAAAATGGCATTTTCATGTACCGGTTCAAAATGGAGAAGGAAAAAGGTTCCGCGAGATTTTAACTGATTCTTGTAGTACTCGTCGAGAGAAATCGATTAGTGAAGGAATTTTCAAAATCGGCGCAGGCAAACATAGAGAAAATCTCGTTTTTATGTTCCGGTTCAAAATGGGGAATGAAAAAGAACCGCGAGATTTTAACTGATTCTTGTAGTACTCGACGAGAGAAATTGACTAGTGAAGAATTGTCAAAATCGGCGCAGGCAAGCATGAAGAAAATCGCATTTTCATGTATCAGTTCAAAATGGGGAAGAAAAAAGGGCCCGCGAGATTTTAACTGTTTCTTGTAGTACTCGACAAGAGAAATCGATTAGTGAAGGAATTTTCAAAATCGGCGCAGGCAAACATGGAGAAAATGGCATTTTCATGTACCGGTTCAAAATGGAGAAGGAAAAAGGTTCCGCGAGATTTTAACTGATTCTTGTAGTACTCGTCGAGAGAAATCGATTAGTGAAGGAATTTTCAAAATCGGCGCAGGCAAACATAGAGAAAATCTCGTTTTTATGTTCCGGTTCAAAATGGGGAATGAAAAAGAACCGCGAGATTTTAACTGATTCTTGTAGTACTCGACGAGAGAAATCGACTAGTGAAGAATTGTCAAAATCGGCGCAGGCAAGCATGAAGAAAATCGCATTTTCATGTATCAGTTCAAAATGGGGAAGAAAAAAGGGCCCGCGAGATTTTAACTGTTTCTTGTAGTACTCGACGAGAGAAATCGATTAGTGAAGGAATTTTCAAAATCGGCGCAGGCAAACATGGAGAAAATGGCATTTTCATGTACCGGTTCAAAATGGGGAAGGAAAAAGGTTCCGCGAGTTTGAACCGCTACGATGTATGTTCACAAATGTCCCCGTCTTCTCAAATTTAGTTAATTACTGTGACACTGAAACATGTGACACAGAGTCACATTGTGGATGACTGCAATCGGCAACCACTGCACATATACTCCTCCCGCCCCACAGTTTGATTATTTCGATTCATTCCTCACGTGCTAACGGCATGGTTCAACATCTGCAAGAAAGAGGTAAATGTAACGTTCAATTGGCAATAGCTTTTCACCAAATTAAGCTGCATGAAATCTGATTGCATATTTGACATACTGAGAAAATTCTAGTCCGTGGCCATATGTATCACATATCCCATCAATTCATAAAAATTTTGAACACAAAATTACGGTCGTCCGTGTGACGTACTCCCAAAAGGCCTAATGTGTATCACCCACCTCACATTCAATGAAACCACATCCGTGTAGAATTTAGAAAGGAACTTCTTATGATGTATACAGGATGTCTCAAACGTTCCCTGACATAGGATAACTCTGTTATTATCAGAGTTACAACAAAATGTAAGAGGAAAAACATCTCGAAATATGACATTTTCAATCTAAAGTGAACACTTTTTAAAAAAAATCGGACGAGATGTTTGTGCTGTATACTCTTTATGCACCCAATTTTAAATGAAAATGCAACGTTGTCATTTACCTGGACCCACAACATAAGTGAATGAAGTTACTGTTTGAAACGGGGGCTGGCCATCGACATGTTAGCGTAAAAGACAGTAACTTCACTCACTTACGTTGTGGGTCCAGGTAAATGGCAATGTTGCATTTTCATTTCACATTGGACGCATAGCGAGTGTACAGCGCAAACGCTTCATCCGATTTTAAAAATTCCTTCACTTTAGAATGAAAACATTATATTTGGAGACGCTTTCCAAAGTAGTATAATTTAGTTTGTTTAAATTTACAATTTAATACAAGTAGATTCGGATTTATATGCGTAGTATTTTGTATGCATTTAACTAATGAATTCTTTATTTTCATGCTTAACTTAGTGACTTGGCTTTGGACTGCAACTGATTATTGTAACCCATTATTGCTTGAGAAGAAACAAGATATCCGAATCTTCATTTGGAGAAATCAAACGTCTATTGGAAAGCTGGGGATTACAATCATTAATTTCTACATTTCAAGGTGCGTAAATTATATATTCTGTGTTTGTTGTTAAATTACTATTACTATTATTGGGTTTAGAATCAATCAAGCACTTCATGATATTTTATGGGGATCAAGATGGGTGCCGGATAGATAAGTATTTGAGCGTCAGGCTCTTATTTCTTTTCAATTTAATATTTAATCAATGATTATTTTTCTCCCTCATTATTCCACCAAATTGTATTCCAAGATCATATATCCATTTTTGATCGATATATCCATATTTTTGATCTCTTTCATATTTCTATATTTTCGATTTTTGATATTGTTTATATTTCGATATTGCTGTATTTTTCGATATTTCGAACAAGTTTCGATAGTTTGTCAATATCGATTATCTATATCTAAATTCGGATATCCCAAAGCCCTATCGAACCCCCTCCGAAATGAAGTTTTTGGCTATGGACCTGATTAGGGATGCGCACGAGACAAGACGAGACAGAATTTTTGTTACGAAATTCGAGACGAGATAGAGCTCTTCCAATAGAAACGGATCCAGTTTTCGAGACGAGACATAACTTTCGCGGCACCTTTTCGAGAGGAGACAATCTCAAATCTTTTCTCTTGCGCATCCCTACACTTGATCATGAGGTATCAAAAAAAAAAAGTTAATGAGAAATACCGGTAACATGTAAATACAATATAGGTAGCTAAAACATTTTTGTTTTCATTCTTCAGTAATGCATTATTATTAATCTCAGGGGGGCGCGGTGGCTCAGTGGTAGAGTGTTAACCTCCGGTGTTTGGGGTCCCTGGTTCGATCCCAACTCGCGCCGTGTGGACTTTGTAGTGGACAAACACCGTGCTCGTGGGTTTTCTCGGGGTTCTCCCGTTTCCTCCCACTTTCTTCATTCCACCATTTCACTCATTTCTCATTATCTCCGTCTCCTGTAGCCTAACCGGCATAATCGTGGGACGTTAAACTTAAAGATTTCATTTTTTATTAATCTCTGTATTTTATAGTGTATTCTCAAGCTTAAGGTAATGTATAATCAAATTTTGAATTCAGTTAACTTATTTTGTTTCTCAGATTGTTTTTAAAATGTATGTACAAACGTTTATTTTCATTCTTGAGAGTTTAAAGTGACGTATAGTTATTAAACATAGTATTTAATATTGTACTCTTAACGTGGAAGTGATATACAGTTAACTTTTGAATTCAGTTAACATTTTTCTCTCTGAAATTGCTTTAAAAAGTATGTAAAAACGTTTTTATTTTATTTCTTGAGTGCTAAAAGTGATGCAAAGTTATTAAGCTTACTACTTTATATTGTATTCTTAACCCTAAACTGATACACAGTGCGTTTTTGAATAAATTATGTCAAGTTATTTGAGTGACGAACACTGGTAGAAAATCCTGACTACTACTGGAACATTTTGATTTTAAGGTGACGACTACTGGTGCAAGGATTTTAAAATATTGTTTTTCCTCCAACGGCTACTCCTTTTTTAATTCTAACTACATGGTCATTATAGGAAGGATCTGTGAGTCTTTCCAACTATGGTACAGCTCTGACAGATTCACGATGCTCAGAGAAGAGACAAAATAGTATGTTTTCAACCTTAAAGTGAGAACCACTGGCGTTTTTACCCTGCTATGCAAAAGTAAGTGAGTACTCCAATGGAGTTCCAATGCGGTACTTAATTTCTGCGTTTTAGATATATGGAAATACATGTCTCTAAAATGTAAAGAACTGATTTTTTTTTTACTGAAAACTGCAACTCGGTAAGCCTTATGGATACCGAGGTATGGGAAAATAAACTATAGGTATGTGGGGCTTGCATACTTGACGCTACAATTCGGAAATTGAATTAAAATATGACTAACGGCTATCAAGATGTTGTCAAATAAAGGGAGGACCAACACAGTTAAGGGGTTTTCGTGTTAGATGCTAAAATTTCCGAAATCGGTCATGGAAAGTTAATAAACACCAGTAGCAATTTCATCTTAAAGTAATTAGATATCTTCATGGAGTGTTAGAACATCATGGAGTCTACCAAAATTAAATTTTAAAAGCTTTTGAAAATATAATCTGACATTTGTAAACAGTATTTGAAATATGTGTTTACCCAAAACTTCCAGCTAGTACATCTAACATCTGGAGAAACACTGTGAAATAAAAGCGTACGAGATCTTGAAATTTCGGAAACAATTATTGGTGGCAACAAAATTAAATAAGATGGTACTTCTATGGGTTAAATGAGTACCTCAGTACAATTTCGATCGAAAGATTAGTTCAGTCCTAGGTTTTCTTCAGGCAATTCCAAGGGTTCATCGAGCTGTGCAAAAGAATGAAAATTCGCTGTCAATATCTAAGATAGTAACCAAGATATAAGGAATTATATATTTTATGACGTAAAAATAGAGATCTTTACGGATTTGTACTTTTGGCTCTTTCCTATAAGAAAAAAATTCAGAAAACTACTGTATATACCTTAATAGACAATTCAGTGGGCGGGGACACAGTAGCTTAGTGGTAGGGTATTTAACTAATCTTTTTTTGCAGAAACTATTGGAGTATTCACTTAACCTGTAGAGATACGATCATACTTAACTCCCTATTTAATTTTAAAATTAAATAAAAGGAAATATTTCAGTGTAGCGACCCACGATTATGCATTTTAGTCTCAGGGAGATTATGATTAAAGCAAGTGAATGTTGTTGACAGAATTGATGGAATGCAAAGGTGGGAGGAAAGAGAGTACCCCGAGAAAACCCACGAATACGATGTGCACTACAAACTGACTTGACCGTGGATCGAACCAAGAACCCAATACACTAGAGGTAAGCACTCTACCCCTAAGCCATCGTGCCCTCGCCCATTTAATTGTCTATTAAGGTATATACGGTTGTTTTCCGAAATTTCTTCTTCTTACAGCAAATACTCAAAAGTACAAATCCATGTGGGTCTCTATTTTTACGACGTCATAAAATGCATAATTCCTTATATCTCGCTTGCTATATTAGATATTGACAAAAAATGTTCACTTTATTTCAGAGCCCGATGAACGCTTGGAATTGTCCAAAGAAAATTTAGAGCTGAATTAATCTTTCGATCGAAATTGTACTGACGAGTCTGAGGTACTCACTTAACCCATAAAAGTACCATCTTATTTAACTTTTGTTAGGATCAATAATTGTTTTCTGAAATTTCAAGATCTAATACGCTTTTATTGTATGGTGTCTCTCTAGCTGCTAGATGTACTAGCTGGAACTTTTAGGTAAATACATATTTCTAATACTCTTTACAAATGTCAAAATATATTTTACAAAACTTTTAAAATTTAATCTTGGTAGACCCCATGATGTTCTTAAACTCCATGGAAATACCTAATTATTTTAAGATGAAATTGCTACTGATGCTTATTAACTTTACATGACCGGTTTCGGAAATTTTACCACCTAACACAAAAACTCCATAACTATATGGATCCTCCCTTTATTTGACAATATCTTGATAGTCATATTTTAATTAATTTTCTAAATTGTACTGTCTAATATGCAAGCTCCACGTACCTATGGTGTCGCTTTTTATTTCACCATATTTCGGTAACTGTTAGGCGTACCGACTTGCGGTTTCGGTAAACACACACCTCTAACGTTCTTTAAAAGACATATTTTAGAATATTTAGAAATGAGAGTTCTGGGAATATCATGGTACCCGAAAACCCCCATCAGGGCGTGTGTGTAGTGTATTTAATTGAAACTACTTTTGAGGTTGTTGTAAGCCCTCGTAATTACGTTTCCGAAACTGCACCATCTAGTACGCAAACTCCACAGTTCTGTAGTGTCGCTCTTTATTTTCCCATATCTCGATATCCACAAGGCTTACCGAGTTGAGGTTTTCGGTAAACAGATGTCAGTTCCTTACATTTTAGAGACATATATTTTCATATATCTAAAAAATACAGACATTAGGTACCCCATGGTAGCCCGAACACCATTGAGGTACCCACTTACTTTTGAATGGTAATACATTTTGAGTTGTTGTTCAGCATCAATAAACACTTCATAGTTTTTCTACGTGCAACCCAAAAGTCCATACCTGACCGAACAGATTTTGTCCATTTAATCTCAAAAATGTTAAGATACTTTGTATTGTTAAGTACAACCAAATTAAGCACACTGAATATAACATTTTAAATATTTTCTGATTTTTGTTGCAGGTATTTCGTGCATCAAACCAGGATTCTGCTTGAAAGACAGTCAAAAGAAGCAGTGTAGGTTGTGGCTAAAAGTACGCCCTTTCTGAAGACAGACTCAGTTGCACTTACATTATTTTGTACGAATATATAACCCTAATAAAGATACTGTACTACAAATTATTTCTTTCTTCCATAAATTATAATAAAATATTATCTCTGTTTAAAGAAAATGATTGTTAATGTTAAGTCATTTTAATTCTTTTTCTCTGTAATAAGAACATTATCCCTCGCAATATTTTTTATCTTTATGCTATTGCGATTGGATGAAGTAAAATTCTATACGAAGCACTATTATTTCAGACATGCATTAATAACTAATGTATTGTTCTGTATGTAAGACAATGTGTATACTGAACATGTCTAGCGAAGGTGTTGTTTTAATACAGAATCTATAACTCAGCTTTTCAGTAGTCAACTTTATTGGGAATCCGAAGAAAGAAGTAAAAAAAAAAAAAAAAAATGTTGGACTTACCAGCGTGTGTGTGTTCGAATTCTGGACTAATCCAAATTATCCAGAGAAATCATTATATATTTCTTTGTTGCTATTTCAGATGTATCCTTTATCCAAGTCGTATGAAACGGAGACTTCATACATCGCTATACTTTGTATGAACTATGTTCCGTATTTACTTAATCACTTTGTAACTTTCTCTAGTGTTGACAAGGCCGCAGGTGTCAATCGAATAGTTTAGTGTTTCACTCATGTTACCTTGTGACTAAGGTACGTCCTGTCGGTATATATATGGTACTGGGTTCAATTAGCGATAAAATACATTTTTAGTGTTAAACAAATGCAAAAATCTACACGAAATGAGATACCGTGATCTCTGACTTACGGATAACACCAAGCAACTAATGGTACTGAGTGTGATTGAGTTTACTAATTACTATTTGGCTAAAATCAGTGTTCCTTTATCTATAGTTCTTTTCGTGCTTTGAATTGCAAAGTTTGAAATAACCGTTTTAAATTGTTGTGTATATATATCTTCCGAGTAATTCTGAGAATCATTGCTCTTTCTTTAAGCAATGTATGAGACTGTTAAATTGCTCTTTCCTTAAAATGTTGCACTAAGAAGGATGCATCCAGGAAAGTCCAAATTTGCAGAATGTCTATAGCAGGGAAGAATAAATATGTTTAGTCGATGGCTGCACAACGCCTCCGCTGTCACACAGCGAATACAGCGGACGTTTAAGAGTATTCTGCACTTACTATTAGGTATCGGCCTGGGAACTTTGGCGCATCTACCCAGTCTCCTTCTTGGTGTTTCATTTTTAATGGCGAGTACTGAGTAGGAATCATATTGTAAGCGAATACGTTTCCGGCTGACACCACACTTTTAATTATTGCGACATTAAAAAAAAAAAAAGACATACCTGTTAATTAAAATGTACAGAGAAGTTATTTCTGGAAAATTCTATTCAGACCTCTTGTGGTAACAACTGCACTTTAGTAGAAGATACTATTAAGGAAAAGAATGAGGTAAAATAATCTTTATATCGTACAAGCAATGGATGATAACAGCTTAATAAATGATTGTACGTAAATCTTGTTTGAGTTTGAATATAGGATTGTATAAGGCTGTGCATTTTGCATTATTATTGATGTGCTGCAACTAACTAACTGCAAACCATATGATAAATTCTTACAGTAATATTGATTTACTCTGTATGGAAACGAAAATAGTTTAATATATGGTTAACCTCCTTTGTGCCCATAATTTTAAAATTAACGCTTGTGTCACTTTTCAACACTTGGCTTTGCAGTAGCTTTCCAACGAATTAGCGGGAAGCCCAAACTTATAGGACACCCTGCAGGTAAATACATTTCTTTGGACAGTTTCACTGCTCCAAACTAAGATTTGAAAAGTGTAGTATTGTTAATTTTATTATTATTGGCACAAAGGAGATCAACCATATTTTAAGCTATTTTTGTTTTCATACAGAGTAAAACAATATTTGACAACATTACAGTAAGAATGTATCATGCACTTTGCAGTATGTTGCAGCACTTTAATAATGGTGCACTATACGTACACTCTAGATTCTGCATATGTCCGATCCATACATTACAAGAAGGCAATACGTATTCGATACAGGTAAAATCTGTATATTTCATATGGACAACCTATTAGCTATATACATCCAATCTCTACATTACATATGGCCAACCTGTACGCGACATACGTATAATCTATATGCTGCATGCAGACAGTCTGTAAGCTACATATATGCACTCTGTATGGTGCATACGGATATTCTGTATGCTGTATCTGGACAAGCTGTGTGCGACATAAGGAAAATCTGTATAATACATACGTACAATACGTATACTGTGTATCTAGTCGTACGTATGGGGCACAAGTACAATATAGATGCTGTCTCGGGGTTGAACGCAAGAAACATACGTACAGAACGTATATTGCATACTTCTTGAAATCATGCTCCGTCCTGATAGTCAGTGTATGTCGTCATTATTAACCCACATGCTACATACGACCCTGACGTCACAAAGCTAGATATTACCTCCGTATATACTTGTTACTGCAGATAACGTCACACGAATGACGTCATTGCACTTGTGCAGACAGTACGTATAATACATACTTTTTCAGCTATACGTTTGCTGCAGGATGTTATATACGGTTGTACGTTAAGTCCAGAAACTACAGGAATTACGAATGTAACCTACGTTTTTAAGTATGCCACCTACATTTTTTTTCTCAGTGCAAGATGGCTTTATATCCGAAGATTTGGTAGGGGGGTAAAAATTTCCTAGGAAATTATTACTTCCCTGTCGGTTATTGGTTACTTCAAAGACAAACTGAAATGTTACATTATCAATTGATATCACTCCATAGTATCTCTTAACAGACACAGTCACTTTGGGCAAGATGGCTTTAAATCCGAAGATTTGGTATGGGGGTAAAAATTTCCTAAGAAATTACTAACCCCCTGTCGGTTAATGATTACTTCAAAGACAAACTCAAATGCTACAATATCAATTGACACCATTCCATAGTATCTCTTAAGAGACACAGTCACTTTTTGGCAAGATGACTTTAAATCCGAAAATTTGGAAGGGGGTAAAAATTTCCTAGGAAATTATTATCCCCCATTCGGTTATTGGTTACTTCAAAGGCAAACTGAAATGTTACATTATAAATTGATACCACTCCGTAGTATCTCTTAGCAGACGCAGTCACTTTGGGCAAGATGGCTTTAGATCCGAAGATTTGGTATGGGGGTAAATATTTCCTAGGAAATTATTAACCCCCTGTCGGTTATTGATTACTTCAGACAAACTCAAATGTTACATTATCAATTGATACCACTCCATAGTATCTGTTAACAGACACAGTCACTTTGGGCAAAATGGCTTTAAATCCGAAGATTCGGTAGTGGGGTAAAAATTTCCTAGGAAATTATTACCCACTGTTGGTTACTGGTTACTTCAAATAGAATCTAAAATGTTACATTATAAATTAATAACATTCAGTAGCATCTCTTAATAGACGCAATTACTCTGGCCAAGATTGCTTTATGTTCGAAAATTTTTCTTCATAACCCAAAACTTGATAGTTGGTAATGTTTTCCTAGGAAATGATTGCTTTTCCAGTTTTGCACGTGATTTGCTGTATGACGAGGGTGTCTGAAGAAAAAATGAAATGATATCTTTTAGTTTTACGTCCCACGCTTATGCCAGTTAGGCTAAATTAGACGTGATTATGAGATATGAATGAAATGATGGAATGAAAAAGTGGGAGGAAACGGGAGAACCCGAGAACAACTACGATCACGGTGTTTGTCCACCAGAAACTACACACGGTCCGGGCTGGGATCGAACCTGTGACTCCAAGCACCGGAGGTGAACGCTCTACCACTGAGCCACCGCACCCCCCAGGTGTGTAAAGGTGTATGCAGTGTCAAAGTGGTAATTTCTATTAATTGTTTTCTTATTGTTTCAATGAAATTTGTATAAGCTGCTCTTCAAGAGGAACAATTCAAATCTTACACCTTAGCGGCCTAGTATAAAAGGAGGAAGAAATTTTCCTCGGAAACACTGCACTGTTAAAAAATATTTCATAGTTTCGTTCGTGAAAACAGCTTTTGACTTGTTCTACTAGTAGTCGAGATTTAAGGTTTCAGTTGCGTCGAAAGGAAAATATTGATTTTGAAACTCGACTTGATTCTTTTGACAATGTGGAACACATGGGAAGAAAAATATATTGAGAATAAACAATCTTTTGAAACAAAGGTAAGTCAATCTAACTTTAAATTATATTATTTGCAACTGAGAAAGCAGAATTTTATTCCAAAATATTACCTAGTTTGCAGTGTAAAATATTAGATATTAGTTGCCTTATAATCTTGATAACTCTTATTACACAGTTTATAACATAAATGATTGAAAACATAATAACACCTTTCAATTAGAAACAACGTTATTGCAATTTATTCCTCTCTCTCTCCTTATATGCACATGGTAGACAAATTATCATGTTCAGCCGCTATAACGGGTTTAGACAGAAATTCACAACAGTGTTGCCAACCAAATATAAGTTTATATTTTTTTCAAATGGCACTACGTCAGTTTATTTCATATTTCAAACCAGCATGTCAAATGTAAACTTAAAATACCACTTTTATTAATCAGTGTTACAATCTAAACATATTATGGTATTACAAACATCCGAAGTTTGGAAGCTTCTAACGCAGACACAGCACAACAGAGATGCACAGAATAATGCACATCGAAAGAACTTTAGCGCTGAATACCATGGTCATTGTATGACGTTTTTCGAATAAATAGAAACGAAGTTACAGGGGTTGAAAATTTTAAATTTTTTGAAAGTCTTTATTTAAAAAAAAATCTTAGGTAAATATTATATCTAGTTATATGTATGGTTTGCAATGAACGTACTAATTATTTTACCCTTTACAGTACTTCGATATCTCAAACCGTACCGGAGATATAATAAACATTGAAAAAGTTGTCAACACTGTTCAAAATGGCGTAGCTAGCTATCGCGAGCGAACCACCAGAATAACGTACAAGGCTTGTAAAAAGAAGATTCTCAAGTCGCATGTACAACCGCTGAGTTGGAAACTTAAAGCTTGGTCTGTACATAGGATCTGAGACGTAAGATACCACAAAGAAACGATTTTTGGAATTTCGAAGTGGAAGCGAAGAATACGGGTGAAAATTATCTTATAAAAACGAGTACATTTTCGGACTCTATTAAACTCCAGACATAAAATTTACTATTTCAACATCTCACTTAAAATAAAAACAAGTTTTAGCTTTCGTTATATATTATCTCCCCATGAACTTTCCGAAAATAAAACCATCCTTTATCGCCCCCAAAGTGAGTATAACATCAGTTTATAATGTAAAAATTTGACCTTATCCTTGAAGTAACACAGAACCAATACAAGAGTATAAATTCCCTAGGGAAAAAGCACCCATATAAAATTCCTGATATAAAGACATCATACCGACAGTCAGTGCGTCTGTTAGTAGTAATCGCCCCACTTGGTCTCACTTTGGACTTTGACCCCGACCTTTGTGACGTCATAGGTCAAAGGTCAATGACCTTGGCCCAGGGTCAATGACCTAGGGGTACCTAGGACCACCCCCTCTAAATTTTGGCAGGGGTACCTTGGCCCACCCCCTAAATTTTGGCAGGGGTACCTAGGACCACCCCCCTTAAATTTTGGAAATTGCCAAATCTAAAAATTTGGTATGGTAGCCTAGGACCACAGTATGTATCTCTATCAGTATTCGGGGTCTATGTCGTTCCCTTTCATGAGTAAAAAATTGCCAAAAATTCAAATTTCGGAGGTTTTTGACCTAATTTATCCCCTTTGATGAGGTATTATTACCTTATATAGTTATATGGGCGTATACAGGGGTCCATTCCCTTTCATAAGACATGGGTATATTAATGCACCCCTTCAAAAATTTGGGAGGGGTACCATGGCCCACCCCTTTAATTTTGGAAATTGACCAATTTCAACATTGGGTATTATAGTACAGGACCCTAATATGTATTATAATAAATTTGGGTGGTCCACCTCATTTCCTTCTAGGGGTACAAAATTGCCAAAAATATAAACGTAAGCAATACGTTATACCACGTGTTTGGTTTTTGGCTCAATTTATCCCCTTTGATGAGGTATTATTACCCTATATGGTTATATGGGCGTATACAGAGGTCCATTCCCTTTCATAAGACATGGGTATATTTGTGCACCCCTTGAAAAATTTGGGAGGGGTACTTTGGCCCACCCCTTAAATTTTGGAAATTGCTCATTTTATATATTTGGTATTATAGTACTGGACCCTAACATGTATTATGATAAATTTGGGTGGTCCACCTCGTTCCCTTTTAGGGGTACAAATTGCCAAAATATAAACGTAAGCAATACGTTGTACCACGTGTTTGGTCTTTTGGCCCAATTTATCCTCTTGGATGAGGTTCTATTACCTTATATGGTTATATGGTTATTATAGGGGTCTATTTCCTATCATAAGACATAGGTACATTTGTGCACCCCGGGAGGGGTACTTTGGCCCACCCCTTAAATTTTAGAAATTGCTCATTTTATATATTTGGTATTATAGTACTGGACCCTAACATGTATTATGATAAATTTGGGTGGTCCACCTTGTTCCCTTTTAGGGGTACAAAATTGCCAAAATTTTAGTACAACCACGTGTTTGGTATTTGGTACATTTTATCCCCCTTTGATGAGGTCCTATTACCTTATATGGTTATATGGTCATGTATAGGGGTTCATTATCTATCATAAGACATAGGTACATTGGTGCACCCCAGGAGGGGTACCTTGGCCCACCCCTTAAATTTTGGAAATTGCCCAATTTAAACATTTGGTATTATAGTACAGGACCTCAATATGTTTCGGTGTTTCTATTGTTAAATTTTTAAGTACAACCACGTGTTCGGTTATTGACTCAATGTATCCTATTTGATAAGGTATGGACGGGTATCCCCTTTCAATTTGGTAGGACCATTCGGGTGTAGTACAGTCACGTGATCGATGATTTGGTTTTAATGCGCGACGAGGTCCCTGGTCAATGTTCTCTAGGAATTAGGTGGAAACTTTGCACAGGGTTCTCGTCTTATATCGCACAGTTCTTTAGGAGAATCTGATAACGTTGTATATGGAATGGACAATAAAAACACATAAATAAGCATAAATTGTATTTTATTCATTTTTCTGGTTTCTTCTTTTTCTTTCTTATTGACAATGTTTGTATATTGAGCTGGGTTTCTTCATTAGACTGCCTCCTCTTCTTGATTGCGATGATTTGTTTCCATGTTTTGCAGCATAGCACCCGTTTGCAAAGCTTCGTATTGTGAATTCTGTAAAAAAGAACGAGGAAAAAGATGATTAGTATAGAAATAGATGATGCTTAAACAATACATTTGCAATGATAAATATGATAAAATTACCTGGAAGGTATATTGCAACAGTCTACGATCATTAACCGTGGGTACTGTTGTGAACAAATATTGAATTTCACGCAGAGATTTTCCTTGGGCTTTACAGCACAAATAAAAATAAGCATAATAGCCACATACGGATGAACCAAGACTTTGCATTTGGCTATTATTATATTTATAGTATATACAATGAAGTTTTAAGAATGCAACATGTTGTGGTACATAAGGAGGAAGGCCATATCTGTCAAAATATTCTCCAACACCGCGATGATCAATATAAATTGCAATCCAATGACTTCCTAGTTTTGTGAATGGATCTGTATTTACAATCATTGCCAGAGGAAGAGAAATCCGTGAGGGCAACTCATCGCTTGCAAATACCCCGGTAAAATGATTTCTGAATAATGGACTCCCGTTTAAAGCACTAGCTAATTGTAATGTATTCAACATCGTGAATGGAAATGATACATAACGTATACGTACCTTGTAATTTAAAAGTCCAGGATAATGTTGCGCTGGTGGTCTATCTCTAGGAGTGAGGAAAACTCTCCATACACAATACAGTTTGCAGGTGCTGCTAATTTCTCTTGGAAATGAACTTCCAATCGGATGGCTCCATGTCGTTGTAAATTCCAATAGTGACAATCTCCAGCAGAAGAATCGGGAGTTAGGTCAAATACAAACAGTGTATATCCATTCTTGTAGTCGGCTCTTGAAATTGTATTTCCAGTATTGGTAAAATGTATGCCAGAGCCTGAGAACAATGTGTGGTACGATGAAATGTAGAGATTTTCTTCAAAGTTGGGTTGCAATGGTTTTGAAGGTACAGCTTTTCTATCCACGTACAATGTAAAGAAATTAATGTTTAGATGTTGAAATTCAAATGGATTGGTGGTAATAGTTCCACTGGATGCTTCATTCGATGTAAATCCTACAATAATACGATTTGGCAATGTTCCCATAAACAGGTTATCAATAGTTTTGGATTGTATATCCTTCGGGATGGTAAATGATTTCATTTGAACCCTTGTCAGAGGATACTTTGCCGGTGTAGATTGTAAAATTTTATTGTGTGCCAATTTGACACTAGGGCTGATGGTGACTTTTTTCACCTGCAACGATGCATCTAGAATATTGATTTTTGCACTGACACCACTTTCACCGGCCATGAGACAAAAGTTTGGCTTTGCAGGAATAAGTTTCACACGTAATTCCACTCCATGAATTAAAAATTTATCTTGATTAAAAATGTCACAATGAAGATGTCCAATCATATCGAATTTCATACTTTGTTTTGTCAGTTCATAGCGTTGTTGAAATCCTTTGTTCTCACTTGTGGTTGCGTTCATATGACCAGCCGTATCTTGAAACCACATTGCTGTTTGTAAATGTGTATTTTTAGCTCCATCACTATAATTGAGTAGTTTTTCCATGTACGAACGATATGGATGATTATGTGACGGAAATGAAATCAGTTTATTGTTCAAGTAGATTTGTACTTCACTAAACATAGCATTTAGAAAATCATTGACAGGTGCAATTGCTTTATCCGTATTGATGAAGGAGGAACCATCTGGTTTCACAATTTGTGCTTGGATGTATAATAAGGTTTGTGGTAAATCAATATATTCATCACTGCTACCACTCACTACAAATTCTATTGGTGAATTTTCAGCTATTGAACTAATTGGTTTGTAGCCTATAATACGATTGTCCAGAACACTGGTTTGCGTGGGCAACGTTGAAAAAATGTCCAATTCACTTTTTACACATTCACAGGATTGATGATGTAAGAAAGCCATCGTTGAATTAATCAAAAATATCTGGTGACGATGCCAATGATCTCTTCTTCTTCTTATGTGATAATTTACGTCTCTTTGTAGGATTGATGGTGTTGTTGATCGTTGGAAGGTCAACCTCAAACTGAGAGCAGTCATCCCATTTTCGTTTATGATATCCACTTCCCAGCATAGTTTTCAACTTGTTTTTAGCTTTTTCTTGTAAATTCGATTTTGCCTCTTGCATACGTTGATGAAACGATTCTTCCAGCGGTTGATTCGAGATCACAACATCATTAATCATATTGGCACCTGATTTTAATAATTCTTTTCCCACAGTTTTAGCGCCTTGCTTCACAAGTGGTAACACTGAACGAAATAAGCCACCAAGGAAACTTCCAATGCCATGTCCTGCTTGATAGGGACTTCCCACATAGACGTTGCCGATACCGGATAACGCTTGTTTTTGGTAGTATTGCAAATACGGATCAGTCATGACGACGACGACGGAAATGTAGTTTTGTACACACCGTTCCAAAGGTGAATGGCATCCGATGACCTGTGCTATCCCTTATATCGATTTGTATTTGCTCAAAATTCATTTTTTCCACCGGAACATAATGTGCAGGATTAAAGATTTGTACTGCATGACTTCCAAAAGTATGATTCACAGGATCCATGTTGACAATTCGTAGCAAGGGTACCATTGTATCTCCAACAATGACAGATTCAATAATGTCACAATAGACGTACATTTGTGATGGTAAGCCTAATCGTACATCCGGTGTATATTGTCCCTTTTCCATATCTTTTAAATCACTTTTCGGGTCAAATCCAAGCATTAAACTAACACTTGGTGACAATTGTACAGAAGTATGGATTTCCTTTTTGGGATGTCTTATGAGGCATATATTATTAGTTGCGTCATGAGATATAAATAAATTGGTTTCTTTATGATGTATATTAATTGCATGAATAAGATCCCGTATATTGTTATAATAGCGTACAGGGATCGTTACAACCTTCCACGGTTCCTGATCATTACTACTTGATGATTTGTAATATATTTTATTGTTTTTACTGTTAATGTTCAGCAAAGAATGTGGATAATGAATCTCTACAATTGCCACATCCCATTTCTGGCGAAACTCTACACGTGGTTGTAATTTCGTAATATATGAAGTCAATGTATTTTCTGGAAAATAATCCATGGAACTATTACTGGGAAGTGTAACGTAAAAATCTTGATCAGGTTCCATTCTTCTTCTTCTTCTTCAATGAAGTTGCAGGGATCCACGAATTGAATGAGGAAGGATATCCTTTCCACTGGACGAGATACTCCTTTCTGCGACCTTTTGTTCTTGTACGTAATATTTTATCGATGAGGAACGTCGAAGGGAGCGGTACTGGTTGTAATTCTTCTCTGTAGAAAACACCATCGATAAGTTGATGATTTAAATCCTCTAGTCGATACACTGGTGGGTTTCTTGGTACAATGGCTTTTACTCTGAATATTTCCCAAGTCCAGTTCTCGAGGTAACCCTTGTCAAAGATACGTTTTGTTTTACTTATACGAACAGTATCACCAACAGATAAATCCGTATCTTGTTTTGAACGTTGTAGCTTTTTGTCGTATAAGTTATGCCACACCTCCAGTAAATTGTCCTGAGAAACGTTTGCAGGTGCCATTTTAATACTGGAATGCCGACTTTCATTGTATGCTTTTACAAGTAAAGGCAATACTTTGATGTAATTGTATGTTTGATATTTGGTAAAGTATTTCCACATACGATGTTTCAATGTCTGATTAAATCTTTCTGCGATGCTGGCTTTAATATCTGGATCCGTTGTTGTAACATGTTGCACGTTGTGTTTCCTGAGAAACTTTTGTACTGTCTTGTTGGTAAATTCAGTTCCTTGATCACTACGTAGTACAATTGGTTTCCTCTCCTGGAAAATCATTTCAAATGCATTCACTATATCCTCGGCACTTTTTGATTTTAGTGGTACAGCCCACCCGTACCGACTAAACACATCAATCACTGTAAGAATATAGCGGTAATTGTCATTATAGTTTTGAAGTGATTGTAAATCATTTAAATAACATTCCCATTGATCATCAATATTGTTGACAAGATAAAAATCTCTACGGAAACGACGACGTACAGGACGATGTAACGTGTAGGTAGGTTGTTTGTTTAACCAAAGTTTTATTTTGGCTAGAGGTATAGATTTTCCTGTGGCTTGCCATAATTTCTTTGCAGTAGAAAACGATGCAGGATGTGCTGGATTGTAATAAATGGATTTCAACTTTTTGTTCATGGTTTGTACGTTGACCATTGTGGAATGATACGTTTTCTTTTTGGTCGGACTTCTAAAACATCATCATCATCTTCTTCTTCTTCTTCTTCTCCGGAAGAAAATAATTCAGGTGCCGGTTTTGGTGGTGCAGATCCTTCAGATGCTGATGTACTATTATGCTTGACAATATAGTTTAATCTTCGTGGATTACCAATCAATTCTTGAGGTGTGTTTGACGATGCAAGGTAGTTGCAAAACAATTCCCAGCCTTGAGGATTAGAATGTTTCCTCGGTCGAGTCACATCGCACATTAAATCTACAATATTGGATCCATGTAGTTTATTATCGTTGATGTACACTGTTCCTTTATGATCCCACGTAATTGCGTCATCTTGTTTTAAACGACGGAATAGTAGTTCGGCTTTCTTACGATACATTTGTGGTATTGCGGCTAAAATTTCTTGTTTCGTGCTATCGTCAACATTCGGGACGTCACCATTAGGTTTCATTGATGTAATTGTAAGTGGTATTGGTTCTTCTTGTTTACGTATCACATAAAGATATTTCTGTAATATTCTATTGTACTGATTCCATTTTTCTTCATCACTTGGATACGATGTATTCAATATGGATTGCATTTCACGATCGAGATTAGATTCTCGATTTTCACTCACACGGGATGATGATGCATGCATTCGTTGAAGCATTTCTGGTGGGACTAAAACCATCTTCTTGCTATGTTCCATGATGTTTATTGTTTAAACAAAATACTGGATAACACACTTCCTACAATAGGTGCAAGTAATGCAGGTAAGAATCCTCCTTGTTGTACGGCTAAATGTTTCTTCTTTTTATCCAATGATTTTGTATTGTCTACGAGATAGCGGAGCGTGTTCTTGTAACGCTTTAATCTTGACTTCTGCGCACTTGTCAGTGGAACATTGCCTTTTAAGACATTATAACAACATTCACAAATACTATGAATTAATGAAGCGTCTGCATTGGCAATAATAGCTTTACGCAATCTTGGTTTAGCTTTGTGCAGAGCACGTAGCAGATCAGCGTGTTTCACTGTAGGAGACATCGTGACAGACTAAGTCATTCTTTTCACATGCACAATAATTTAAACATGTTTTGTTGGTACGTAAACATAATGATGCAAATCGTCGGGAAAAATATTTGTACGAAATCGCATTTCATCGGGTGTATCTTGTTTAAGATCCAGCAGTAAATAGCCATGTGGATTTCTTGTTGCGTCTGCATAACTTTCTTGTAGAAACAGTGGATGCTCAGGCATGATTTGATAACTCATATGCTTGATTTGTGACTTGTCACGTGGATTTTTAAACAACACCAAATACGAACAATTTAAACTCATATTTCTATTTGCTTTACTTTGATGAAATACATTTTGTGTTATAAAAATCACACTAATATTTCGATGATGTGATCCTTTTGTGAACATATCAACAATATCACTATTCACTTCTCGCATATGGTCATCAATAATAATCAAATGTGGTCCATCTTGAGGCTGAAAATCTTTCATTCGTGGAAGTCCTTCGTGAAATTCTACTGGAACTGGCATTGTTGCATACACGTCTTGCCATTCTGCATAATACCAGTATATCTTACGAAATTTTGCATTGATCATGGTTGGGAGATGTGACAGTAATCGCTTCACAAAATACGTTTTTCCACACCCACTAGGCCCTGCGAGAATACAGGTAAATGGATGTTTCCACTGTGTATCCATGATGAACACTAACACCTTGTTTCAAAAATGATGCGTATTTAAAGCGAGTACAACAATTCTTGCACTCACTGGTGTGAAAAGGAAAGAAACAGTTCATCTGTTTATTGAATAGTTGAAAACCGTTTATTTGTTAATCGAATAGTTGAAAACCGTTTATTTGTTAATCGAATAGTTAAAAACCGGATAAAGTTTAACGGTTAACCGTGAAAGCTGATCACTGTTTGATTTAAATTCTATTTACAAAATTTTGTTTGAAAATTGTTTGTTTAAAATTTTTTGTTCGAAATTTTTGTTTTGAAATTTTTTGTTTCCAAATATTTTTTGTTTAAAATTTGTTTTGAAATTTTTGTTTGTAAATTTATTGTTACAAAATTTTTTGTTTGAAAATTTTTCGTTTCAAATTTTTTGGGTTGAAAATTTTTTGTTTCAAAATTTTTGTTTCAACTTTTTTCGTTTCAAAATTTTTCGTTTCAAATTTTTGTTTTGAAAATTTTTTAGTTTCAAGATTTTCGTTTAAAAGTTTTCGTTTCAATTTTTGTTTTGATTTTTTTTTAGTTTGAAAAGTTGAAAAAAAAAGTTTTAAATGCCAAGAATCATGTACAAAGTTTCCACCTAATTCCTAGAGAACATTGACCAGGGACCTCGTCGCGCATTAAAACCAAATCATCGATCACGTGACTGTACTACACCCGAATGGTCCTACCAAATTGAAAGGGGATACCCGTCCATACCTTATCAAATAGGATACATTGAGTCAATAACCGAACACGTGGTTGTACTTAAAAATTTAACAATAGAAACACCGAAACATATTGAGGTCCTGTACTATAATACCAAATGTTTAAATTGGGCAATTTCCAAAATTTAAGGGGTGGGCCAAGGTACCCCTCCTGGGGTGCACCAATGTACCTATGTCTTATGATAGATAATGAACCCCTATACATGACCATATAACCATATAAGGTAATAGGACCTCATCAAAGGGGGATAAAATGTACCAAATACCAAACACGTGGTTGTACTAAAATTTTGGCAATTTTGTACCCCTAAAAGGGAACAAGGTGGACCACCCAAATTTATCATAATACATGTTAGGGTCCAGTACTATAATACCAAATATATAAAATGAGCAATTTCTAAAATTTAAGGGGTGGGCCAAAGTACCCCTCCCGGGGTGCACAAATGTACCTATGTCTTATGATAGGAAATAGACCCCTATAATAACCATATAACCATATAAGGTAATAGAACCTCATCCAAGAGGATAAATTGGGCCAAAAGACCAAACACGTGGTACAACGTATTACTTACGTTTATATTTTGGCAATTTGTACCCCTAAAAGGGAACGAGGTGGACCACCCAAATTTATCATAATACATGTTAGGGTCCAGTACTATAATACCAAATATATAAAATGAGCAATTTCCAAAATTTAAGGGGTGGGCCAAAGTACCCC